>NC_056742.1:127442848-127710348 GCF_019279795.1 Protopterus annectens | reverse complement strand
CCTCCTCCAATACTGGTGGAGACATCGATGTGACCCACAACTTTTAGTTCATCCCATCAGGGACAGACCTGTTGTTGTGTCAAGAGTAGACCTAGCTGGTCTACAGTGTTTCACCCACTGTTAGCATCCTGCCAGCGTTTTGTGTAGCAGTGGTTTTCTCATACACCTGGCCAGCCTCATCTCCCGGTTCCACGGAACCAACGCCTCAGGTGTGACGTACGGTGCATGAAGCATGCTCACACACTCCCACTGTGTGCACCATATATCATTATTCCATTTGGTATTATGCAGGAATACTGTTCTCACAGTATGATTGGACAGGCACAGTTCTGTGATGCACACAGACTACTCATAGTACTGTGGTTGAGTAATGGACATGTGTGCTGGTATTAATCTACACACTTACATACATATCCTATACTGTTGGATGACTGTGCTGGATGATGCGTTTGTGATCACAGCAGCTGAATGTGTATCTGCCATGGCTTAGTGGAACTCATGTCGACTACAGTGTGCAGCGTTGTGGGTTTGCAACCTGGCAGATTATTTTGTTAATGGCCATGACAACAGCTTTTGGCTACAGAGTGACTATGGCACTGTAGAACATTTGTAGGCGGGTATGCGCTGGTTTGCACGAAGCACAGCATTGCTGACCTCTGGTTGCGGTGTCTTGCACTGAGTTAGTCTCTACATTGCTTCACCAGTGTGGTAATCGCATACCGGTGGCCAAACAGGCTTACACCTGCTTGCTCCTGCATACACACATGTAACTTCATGTATTTAGTTCACATTTGTCAGCCGGGACAATCCGACTGTATGCTTGTCCATTGTCAGCGGTGGCCCGGGGAGTAGAGCTCCACACTGACCCCAGCTACTTATTCCAATACTGGGGTGTTCACATTCATAGAGGGTAACAGACGTAACATAGCTATGTCCCCCATTCTTCATGCTTAGTTTACGTTAACATGTCGGTATTATCCATGCTTAGGTCAGGTTTACATGTCAGGTATGACTGTTGACAAAGGTCAGTGTAAGGTGAAATTGGATTCCTGTTTAACAGGTCTGGATAGGTTACATGCAGGTATTTGGGGTAGGTGTAGTTATTCCATACCGGTGTGTTACAGTAGAGGGGAATAGTTAAGGAGTAGGTAGGTAATGGGGGTGACATTGTAGGTAATGGGGGTGACATTGTAACTGTATAGCAGCCTGTAGGAATAATTGGATGGGGAGCAATAGGGAAGGTTTGATGGATGTTGGGATTTGTATGTGAGGCAGGACAAGAGGTGTCAGTTTCACTAGTTGATTTAGTGGTATAGAGTGTGAGTTGGAGGGGAGGGTTTCGCAAGGTGGTGAGCCTGTGCCGATCCAAGTGTGTTTGTGATGTTCCTTCATGTGTTATTTACATGTGTCCTGTGGGATAGCTGTGATACTACATGCGGGTTGGGGGTTCCAGATACTGGCAATATAGTGGGGGAAGAGGATGTCACCTATGTGTAACCTTAAACATTAACAGAAATGAAACAGGGGCTGATAGGTACGTGGTGTGCATGGGGCACAAAGGGGGGGAGTTAGTAGGGGAATTATCCAGGGATGTGCAGGACGGCTGCAGGGAACGTCTTACACCTGGCCATGTCATCTACGACAACAGCTGTGCATATACACTGCATTTGGTGTTTGCGTTGGACACACACACCCCTGGGTGGGGGTGAGGACTACAATAATACCTCGTGATGCCAATTAGATCGGCTTACATGCCTACATTGGGGTGTTGCGACCATCTGTTCTTAGGTGTTGTGTAGTGGGTTATGCTACAACACATATGGTTATACCGTACTTTGCCATTTAAACTGGACTGTGCTGCGGTGGGACCCATATCGGGAATGGCTGCCTGTTAGGCGAAAGCATACTGGTCGACTGTACAGTTTCCACAGACTGTCCAGTGTTTGCATCATAATTATGGTGTGTTCCTCTTACAATCTGCACCTGTCTGGCAAATACCTGGGAACTGAAGTCATTAAATAAAGACAAGTATTTGAGTTTAAGACTCCACATCCTTCAGACGAGTCATGCTAATGCATAACCTATTACTCTATCAGCTTTCTAAGGTTGTAAGTGGAATATTTAATTTCTGTTCCTATTTGTCCTCCCAAAAGTTTAGGTTCTGTCCAGAGGTTTTGCTCTAAGAGGTTGAGAGGTATGGGCGGAAGCTCGGCCCAATTCACAACATTACTTACATCCCCTGGGTGGTCCGAATACAACTGCACCAGCCAACACCTGCACGCCTAGGCCCATAATTGTATACCCATAGTTCCCCCACCTGCCCCTCCTCTACAGCACTCATCCTTACTGTGGGTGTAGGTGGGTTCTAACCACACCACTACACACTGCCCACTCTCTACGTCTCGGGACCCATGACGTACACTGTCTCAACCCATGGGTCATCAGGCTTGCCCAACCTAGTAGTCCGTGTACGTACACGGCCAGGTTAGATAAATCGTTACAGGGACTGACTCCGATCATCAATTTTTGGAGTGTCACACAAGGGACACTGATGTCTTTGTTTCAAGATTAGACTTGGCGGGTCTCTCCCAATGGTAGTATCCTGCCTGTAGTCTGGGAAGCAGTGGTGTGTTTACTTGTATTGTGTGTTTATACGTTTCACCTGTCTAGCTGGGGGGGTGGGGGGGGTTGATGCTACATGTTTGTTGATTGGACCCCCCACCCCCATTGGCATGACCTGTGAACATATGTAATTCTTAACTGCTGTATCATATCCTATATATATATATATATATATATATATATATGTGTGTGTGTGCATGTTTACACACATACATACATATATGTATATCTACATATCTATATATCTATATATATATATATATATATATATATATATATATCTATATATATATCTATATATATATATATATATATATATATATATATATATATCTGTATATGTGAGCAGGTTTGTGCAGAGGTTAGCACTGCTGACTTCCGGTCACAGTGTGTTACATGCAGTTAGTGTCTCCTTTGCTTGATCTGCATCGGCGGTGCTTCATCCCACCCATACGCACTTGCACATGCTTACTATTGCTTACATTTGCTTACTACTACTTATCTGTGCTTACGCCCACTTATTGCTGACTTATTCATTATGGTACTGAGTGTCTTCACATGTGCATTTCATGCAGTACTCCAGTTCACATTTAATTATTTGGTAGGCTTTACAGCAATAAAATGTATGTAATTGTTCATATACAGATTACACATGGAAAATGGAATGTGCTGCAGTGGGACTCGAGCCGAGAATGCCTCCTCGTTAGACGGATGCTCTGACCACTACGCTATTGTTGCACTGCTTCATTTGCTATATCTTCCTTGTTATCTTCTACAACCTTTCATGCTGCTTTACCCGTAGCTAAGCGATGGGTAGACCCGCGCACCTACAGTTAGCTGTACTCAGAGTTTTAAATACATTACTACAAGGGTGTTTTCATGTTTTTTTTAGTGTACTGTTGAACACATAGGGACTGTTGGTGGGGATATGCAGACACTTATGAGTGGTCTCGCTCTTTTACATACACATTCTTCTGTTCTACTTTGCAGGAGCATGTTTATTCTGAGAGCTCTGCTCTCAGCCACGCCCCTTACACTTGTCCACGCTCCGTATAGCATTAGGTGTTCAGGCAGCGCACCTTCCTTAATATACATGGCGTGCTGCCATCCTCCTCTTAGACTGGCGCTTTTGTGCAAGACTAGAGTAGTCCTGCACAGAGAATTAGTGAATCTGAGGGAAAAATCTCGTCAAAACTCTGAAAAGGATTAAAGTAAACAAGAGCTAACTAGCCCAAAAAACAGTATAACTGTATAAGATTAAATTTATTTAGCTATAAGTAGAAACATTTGTCACAAAGTGGCCCTAGCTCTCCGACGACCTCGTATCTGTTGCAGTGGAAAACTAGATCTGAGGTAGGACAGAGACCATCATTGGATAGGGACCTGGCCTCAGGCTACTCTGAGATCTTCAGCTAGTAAAGCGGCCAACTCGGAGCTGATAGATCAGCTCCGAACCCATGTGAAAGAATGAATGGCGAGATTGAACAACTTCACATGTATGCTTTCCCTTTCTTCCCTCGTTCTTTAACTAAATCTTCCAGACACATAAACTCCTGCTGGGATTAGCTGAATGGGAGTATACGTCATTTTTACCAAATAGTGACTACAGCAAACATTTATTATGGTATACCCATTTTGTTGATTATATGCTTTTTCTGTGGTGGGGCTCCTTGCAAGAGTTGGATTTGTTTTTAGAATATCTACAGACAACAACATTCCTGAAGTTTTCATACAAGTCTTCATTTGAAGAAATTGAATTTTTGGATATGCTTGTTAGGAAGTCCGAGATTAACAGACTGGAAATTAGCTTATATAGAAAACCAACCAGAAGAAATTCTTTACTTTATAAAAATAGTATGCACCCAAAACATATTGGTAAGAATGTCATGAAGGGAGAGATTAGAACGATGAGACTAAATGATAGTGACACACAACTGACAGTAGCTCTGCAAACCCTTGGGGAAGAGTTTTTAGAGAGGGGATACTCCAAGCAGGAGTTTGATATGTGTCTGGAAGATTTACTTAAAGAACGAGGGAAGAAAGGGAAAGCATACTTTTCAAGACAGGAAGACTCAGGAATAAGGGCCAATACCACTGATAATAATAAACTTAGATTCCCCATTTCCTTTGCTAGTGACGTTAACATTTTCTGTGAAGTTTTTAAAGGGAACTGGAGCATCTTGAGAGCAGTGGAAGAATTAGAGGGAGTGATTGATGATGCACCTAGTTTTTCTTTTAAGAACAAAAGATCACTCACGTGTCAACTATGTTATAAAATGCAAGAGTCTGGAATGAGTAGAATCTCACAAAGACTAGGCACTTATATATGCAGGAAATGTACAGCCTGTAAGTATATATACTCCTGCACAACCTTTATATACATCCACAACTTCACTTTGAAATCCAAGCAAAAGGCTATGCAGACTGTAGTACTAAAAATGTAGTTTATTTTAGTTTCTGCCAAGTTTGCAATGTTTTTTACATAGGGAAGACTAACAGAACGTTAAAGGATTGCATAATAGACCATGTCAGGGACATAGGGAACACGAAAGAAATGAGTGCCTTGGCTAAGCATGTAGAAACAGAAGGGGCACAACATATACTTAAATTCCTTGTACTAGAGATTCTTGAAGAGGAGGGGACACAAGAAACAGGACTGAAGCAGCTAAGCAGAGGTGGATTATGAGGCTGAATGCTGACAAACCACCGGGATCAATGAAGCTGTCTCACTAAAACCCTTCCTCAAAGCAAGGGCACTTAGACTGTAAATTTAGTAGGATAAATGAAAAAGCACCACATTCCTCTTTTGTATTTTTAAGCAAGATATCTGTGTTATTTAACATTTTTATTAAGTTAAAATGCAACATGTTTTGTTTAGATCGTGGGCATACTTATGTATAGAATTTATTTTAAAAAGGGTTTTTTTTTAAGAAGCTAGTAGTGTCTTTAATTGATTAATTGTATTTTAATTAGGTTGAGCTGCTTTTCGGACAAATACGTGTTTAAATAGGAAGAGATCGTTGTTAACAGCAGTGTGATGACGCGGTCAGTGTGATTGTGAAAACGCTTACTCCAAGTATTTATTTTCAGCAATAAAGTTGTGTTTTGCTATAGCTGTAGTGGTTTGGCTCATCTGTTTCTCTCTACAGAGTATGTTTAATGTACCTCCTTTTATTGCAATTTAAGCCTGTGATCTCGCATTAAATGAACTGCACAGGACTGTTATGACCAGAAATTGTCCAAGGGGAAATGTATAACAGTACTGCAGTTTTTTATTTTTTCTACTGACCAGTCCACTTTCCTAATTTACTAGTTTGAAAATTATAGAGTATGAGATGTGATGTACTGCATTTTTTTCATAGATTTCTTTATGCTAATACTTCCTGAATGTGTTTATACAAAAGAATTACCAGCATAACAACAATTAAAATGTGGCCTGCATTGTTTTATTCATGTAAAAGTGACTCTCCAGTCTTGTGATACTACCTGACCACAATATCAAACATGGTTGTGTGAGAATGACTGAGAGCTTCATTTCTGTTTTTAAATCTGTGGTTGCCTTGTCTATAACTGCTCAGAGCCCATGGTTGTGTAAACATGTCTGTAGTCATGCTAACTGGCTTGATCAGCTTAGTAATTGAGCATGCAAAACACAAGAGTGTAGCATCTTTTGAAAAACTGGAACAGCCCAAACATATTACTTGCACGAAGGAACCCAAAAGTATATACATTTTAAGATGAACATCAAAATGGAACCACATCAAAGATGGTATCATTTTAAACACTTAACAGAAATAAATTAAATGTAGGTAACAAAAACACTGTTCACATACAACCCATTTAACTATTTTTTAGTCAAAATTGTTTGAAAATTATATAACTGACATCAAGGATATCTAAATAATGGTACTACTGCTCATGAATGAAACTGAGTGTAAATGATGTAGCAATGCAAATAGGTTCATAGGTTAGTACTAGGCTATCGGCCCTAGGGCCTATACAAGCCTAGCCATGACAATTTCCTGGCAATTTCTTCCCACAATATTTACTTCCCTGGACCCCTTGTCTAGCAGGGTGACTGACATGATCCCTGGGGTGAATTTCCTATCTCTCATCCAATCGTTAAGGTTCCTTTTCAAGAGGGCCAAAGGGATAGCTCTGCTTGACATGTATGGACAGTCTATTCCAGAGTCTGGGGAGTCTCTGGGTCAGGAACCTATCCCTCCAGCATGTTTTGTTCATTGTGATGACAAGGTTTAGATCCCTGGAGCATGTGGCTCTGAGGGATTGGGATTTCTTTAAGTGTAGCATGTCCAACAGCTCTGGGTTTGACATGGCCATGTATGTTAAGCAGAGATCGTCTCTGAGTAGACGATATGCGACAGAGTATAGCTGGAGTTTTTTCAGATGGTCAGCATAGGGCATCTGCTTTAGGCTTGTGATTCTTTTAGTGAGGTATTTCTGTGGCCTTTCCAGTTGTTGCAGATCTCTTGAGAGGTACATACCAAACGGAGCGTTGTATTCTATAATGGGTCTAATGAGGGATGAGTACAGTGGGACAATGACCCCCTTTTTTCTGGATGAAAAGCCCTTAATGATGAGGTGTGCCACATAGAAGGATTTCCTGACTGTTGTGGTGATGTGGTTATCGAAGGTGAGACCACTGTCCACCTGTGTCCCTAAGTGTCTTATCACACTTTCAGTGTTTAGTGTACTGCCACCTATGTGGTAATTCATGGGTACATGTTTTTTCCCAAAGGGGATAACTATACATTTCTTGGTATTGAGCTTGAAATGATATCTGTGATGTTTGTATAATGGCGGTTTTCTCATTGGGAGTCCCCTGAAAAAAGGCATTGCTCAGTTGGACTTTCTCAGTAAACAAATGCCAATGAAACTATGAATTAATAAATTAATAAATAAAATTAGAGTCAGTTTTCACAAAGGAACAAAAGGATTATTTATCAAAATCTGCCAGTTATGGGGCCCAGAATGAGGCAAGGCAATGGGGTTTCGTCTAGATATTTTAGAGAACTAGCAATGTCATTAATTAAACATTAAAAAAAATCACGAAAGAAGGGCAAAGTTCCTAATGGCTGAAAGAGGGCTGATGGAATTCCCCTTCAATTGGGTTACTGCAAAACAGAGCCTGGAAACTATTTACCTCTCATATGATTACAGACATAAGGAAATTATGTAAAATTACTGTTGGAGGTATGAATTTTAGAATATCTGGAAGTTGTGGGACACAGGATCTAGAGCAGCATGTATCCATAACAGGTATGGCCATGCCAATTAAATTTAATGGAGTTCTTTACTTTATCACAAAGACAATTCCGATAGAGGCAGTGGAGAGCACACAAGATTAAGAAGCAAATTAAGACAGGCTTGGAGTGAATCCTAGTGTGGTAACATGGGTAAATACTCCACAAACCACTGGGCATGCAGAAGGTTATAGCAAACAGAATTGATTCGGCTGAATTAATAGTAACTAATAGCAACAGCACAAGAGTTGGTATTCTGGATGGTCCTTTTAAAAAATGTATATATCTGAAAAATATTATTTAGAAATATCAATAAGCAAAAAACATGTACAGCCATCTACCTACTCTCTAATGTTTCCCACTTCTTACCTCAATTTTATTTATTTCTGTCATTTATACTATCACCATTGTTGTTCGTCCGGTCAGGATAAAACAGACGAACAGTTGTGGGTTCAGTTCAAGCAGCTTTTTTACACACAAACACTAAGGCTTAGTAACTTAAACTTAAAAAATAAATTTAAAAACAGATTGACTACTACACTCATACATGTTAACACTCTGACTGTTGTCTCAAAATGGCACTGCTGCCTGCACGTGCTATTTATATACATATGCCTATTATCTGAAAATGCTGCTTAAATTACACACGCTCTGTTCCGCATCTTCCCACTTTGAGAAATAGATCATATACCAAATGACAGTATACAATGATATGCAATGATACAGAACTAATTCTTTGACATGCAATCATACAGAATTAGACACATATAAAACAATCATGTCCAGGTTGCTGTGTATTTCACACTAGGTCTAGAAATACAACCTGATTGTGTAACATAAAAATCAGAATTGGATTTAGCAATGGGGACTGTCTTCAAGGAATGTTCAACTATGGGGATATCTGGGACATCATCAGGAATGGGAAGTGATATTGAGACATGTTCTTCAGTATGAACATTGGCAGGGTTGCTCTGAGCTCTACAGTCTGTATCACAGGTATGATGCTGTGATATAATTTCAGACACATCCAAGAAGATATCTGCGGTTTCTCCTGTATTCTATACCCTCAGATTCCACTAAATAGGATCTCGTCCCGGCACATATGCCACTCACTTGACCAATTCGATCAAAGCCTTTCACCATTTGCATCCTCTCCTTTTAACGAATTAAGAAATTTGCTCATTTTATCATAGCTGGACTTCTGAAAGGAACACTTCTTAAAGAGATGGGCTTTGATTGCTCTGGTGTTTTTAGTATTAGGCACCAACAAACTAGAAATGAAAGGCAAGGTTGTTCTGGTTTGCCTAGATAGACGTCACTCAGCAAGCAAGCCAAGTAGGTTGTCACAGGGTATATTTCTCAGATTAAGTAAATTCAAGAAGATATTGCTATTATCACGCTTTGACCTCTCTAGTAATTGCTTTGCACTCTGTAAAGCATATTCAGCAAGGCTGTTTGACTGTGGGTATTCTGGACTACTAGTAACATGGATAAAGTCCCACTCTTTTTCAAATTTCTGAAACAATTGACTAGCCAACTGGGTACTGTTGTCAGAAATAACTTTGTGTGGACTACCATGGACTGAGAAATGACGTTTCATCTTACTAATAACAGCACTGGATGTTAGGTTAGGTAACAAATCGATCTCAAACCACTTTGAATAATAGTCTGCCAACCCTAAGTAATGCTGATTGTTCCACTCAAAATGTCAATGGCTACTGCTGACCAAGGTAGTTCAGGAATCTGGCTTAGCTGAACTGGCTCTTTTTGCAAATGCAGTTCGGTACTACTGCATAATGAACAAGATGAAAGCACTTTATCAATGACCTTTGACAGAGAAGGCCAAAATACTAGTCCTCTTGCCGTTCTTTTGGTACCTTCGGAACCTGGGTGGCCACGATGCAAAATTTGAACATATGAATCTTCTATCAACATCTCCTCTCTGTATGGAAAATAAGGTTATACTTCTGGCAGTACACAATACTACTGTGGTGGCCATCCAACATTAATGAAGTGGTTAAGCTTCTGCAAAATTGGATCAGTCTTTGTATGATCTCTTAGCTCATCAAGTCTCGTGATAGAAAAAGTACACATTTCCATGACAAAGTCAAAATTCTCTGCAGCAAGCTGTTCTGTGATGCTTCTGAGTGATCTGGATAAGATATCAGCCAAATAAAGAAGTTTGCCTTTTGTATAGACCATTTTGAAATTATACTTTTGCAATCTAAGCATCATTCTTTGTAGTCTTGTTGCAGCAGTATGCATAGGCTTCTTTAAAATAGTGACTAGAAATTGATGATCAGTTTCAACTTGGATAGCTCGGCTATAAATATAATCATGGAACTTCAAACATGCGAATACAATTGTCAAAAGTTCCTTCTCAATTTGAACATACTGCATCTCAGTTTGGGTAAGAGTTCTAGATACATAGGCAACAGGTCTGCCCTCTTGAAGAATAACTGCATCAAGACCGAACTTTGAAGCATCACAGGAAAGAATAAAAAGTTATGTACTCACCATAATGTTCCATGTTTGTTGTCCATAATCTCACCTTCATTCTTACTGGTTGGTTGGGTTTGGAACAGAGCATAGGTTCCAACTTGGCCTAATACTAAAGCTTGAGAGCTTCCACTGGCTCGAGGCTATACCCTATCCTATCATGCTTAGAGAAGATAACCCATATCTTGTTTGCAATAACACATCTGAATTTTATAGACCAAAAAAAAAACCCCAAAGGTAATAGCTATAGCATATGCCTCTAGAAGCAGAAGGGAAGCTGAGAACACACTGCAACCAAATACAATTTCCTCTCGATCCTCCAGGAGCGAAGGTTGGGGAAGGAAGGTGGGACGCAAGAATGAAGGTGAGATTATGAACAAACATGGAACGTTATGGTGAGTACATAACTTCTTAATGTTATGTAGTCCTATCTCACACCTTCATTCTTGCTGGTTGGGACAGTGTCCCTAGCACCTTCTTTCTTGGGTGGCTCAAGGGAATAAACTCTTCACAACAGTGGAACCAAAGGAAGCCCTGTTCTGGGAGGCCACGTCTACTTTGTAATGAGTGATAAAAGTATGGGGTTTGACCCATGTGGCTGCAGCACAAATTGAATCCATAGGTAATCTGGCCTGAAAGGTGGTTGAAGTTGACACGGCTCTTGTTGAGTGGCCTCTAATCTTTCCTGGCAGTTGTCTATGTTGTGAATTATATGTGTGGATAATAGTGTCAGTAAGCCATTTTGACAATGTAATTTTTGATATTGGAGTACCTTTCCTGTTATCCAAGAAGGAGACGAATAACTGATCAGACTATCTAATCTCCTTTGTTCTATGCAAATAGAAGCGTAGCTGTCTGTGTACATACAGCTGGTGCAGGGAATATTCTGCCTTGTTGTCATAGCTTGGAAAGAAAATAGGCAGGCCAATGGACTGATTTAAATTGGTTTCAGAACAAACTTTATAAAGGAAGTATTTCTTCTGAGAGAGACTCTGTCTTTGTGAAAAACTAAGTAGGGAGGGCGTATGGACAGAGCTTGCAGTTCCGAAACCCACCTAGCTGAAGTAGTGGTTGAGGCTACCAGAAAGGTTGTTTTCCAGGTTAGAAATTTTAGTTGGCAAGAGGAAGATGGCTCATATGGTGGGAGAATCAGTGTAGTTAGTACCAAATTAAGGACCCAAGGAGGTGGTTGTTCTCTTATTGGAGGTCTTAGTAAAAATGTACCTCTCAGGAAGGCTTTGCACAATCTGTGAGACATTATTTTTGATCCCATGTCTCCTATGTGGTAGTTAGATATGGCAGCTAATTGCACTCGTATGGTAGCTGCTGCTACGCCTTCATTAAAAATTTCTGCTAAGAACTGTAAAATTGTACTTACAAGGGCTGTGAAGGGATCTACGTGATTCTTGGATGCTCAACAAGAAAATCTTTTCCATTTGCTAGCATAAAGCTTTCTAGTTGTTGACTTATGGTCTGAAACTAGAACATGTCTCACTGCAGGGGATATGTCTGGAAGCCTGGCTAAAACTGGAAGTGGAGCAACCAAGCTGTCAGTTTGAGGGTCTGGAAAGAGGGATGGAGCATCCCTGACTGATGAGTCAGAAGATCTGCTACTGGGTCCAGAAATCCATGGCTCTTCTTGGAGATGGGGCCACAGGAAGGGAAACCAGATCTGATGAGGCCAGTATGGAGTGATGAGTATTAACCTGCAACTCAATGCTCTGGCTTTCTGTAAAACACTGAGGATTAAAAGGAACTGGGGAGAGGCATAAAGAAGTCCCGGGGACCAATCGTGAATGAGTGCATCCCTTGGTGACTCTCCCAGCGGGGGAATTAGGGCAAGGTAGCTGCTGCATTTGATGTTTATAGATGTGGCAAACAGGTCGCAGCAAGGCGGGCCCCACTTGCAAAAAATCTGGTTCGCAACCTCCTGTTTTAGGGACCACTCATGAGGCATTAGAACTGCTCTGCTCAATTTGTCCGTTATGTTGGATTTCCCCGGAATATGCTGCATGGACCATTGAGTGAAGAGGAGCCACTGAAGGACCTCATATTAAAACGTGCCAGAGGTACTAATGTTATAGCAGCTGCCATAGTGCCAAAGACCTTTAGAACCAACCTTGCCTGTACTGTTTTTTTTGACAGCAAGATGGACACTTGACACCGTAGTGTCTGTACCCTGTCTGGAAGCAATTTTGCTACCATGTCTACAGTGTTTAAGTCTGCTCCTATGAACGGAATATGCTGTGATGGCAACAAGGCAGACATTTTTAAATTTATGGTAATGCCCAGTTCCGAGCAAAGGTGAACAGTGGTGTTTCTCGCCTTGGTTAGTAGATGCTCGGTGGTGGCGGTCAGCAGCCAGTCATCTAAGTATGGAAACATCTGGAATCCTAGATGCCTCAACTGAGCCGTGACTACTGCCATGCATTTGGTAAACATCCTGGGGGTTGTAGTGAGTCTAAAGGGCAGAGCTCGGAATTGGTATTGACTGGCTCCCAACCGGAAGCATAGATGTCTCCTGGATCACCTGTCCATTTTTATATGGTAGTACACATCCTGGAGATCAATTAAGCAGATCCAATTGTCTTTCCCCAGAAAGGGGAGGATAGACTGCAGTGTCACCATCTGGAACTTTGATTTTTTTTTACGGACTTGTTCAGCCTGCTGAGATCCAAGATGGTTCTCCAGTCCTCTTTTTTTTTTGGAACTAAAAAGAACCTTGAATAAGTTCCGGATACAGTTTGGTCCATGGGGACTTCCTAGATGAATATTTTTCTAAGCAACTTTTGTATCTCTAGAGTTGCTTGATCCCTCTGACTGGGTGGAATGTTTGGGACTGATCCTATGTTTGGTGGTGGGGTAGAGAAGGGTATGCTGTATTCCCTGGATATTACTGACTGTACCCATTTGTCTTGAGTGATATTTAGCCAGGCCTTTGGGTACAGTGAAAGTCTGCCCCCAACTGCCTCCAGAGATGGACAGGCAGGCCTCCTTTCAGGAATGCTTGAACGGTCTTGCCAGAGAACATCTCAGCCACCCTGGTTTTGCAGACCCCCCCCCCCCTCTGCTGTGAGGTCGGCATCTTCCATTGTTATTTCCACCTCTAGCTCTGGGGGGAAGATTCACCACATGTGTCTGGCGAAGCTCTTTGAGATTTGCAGAAACACATTTTTCTGGCATTTGGGATAAGGCCTGGTAGGGAGGGAAAAATGTACTTCCACAGCAGACAGAGTTTTGGTGACTTTTTATGAGTTGTTTTATTGTCTGATGAAGGGTTATCCCCGAAAGTGCTCACAGTTTTATTATTATTTTATGTTTTTATGTAATAAACGTTCGAACAGTCTGTTTGGACTCATCTGTTTTTCTTCAGTCACATTGGTTTATTGGCAAGCGAGTGCTTAAGGAGAGGAAGGAAGTTTTATATTTACCAATTCATTTTTGAGTCTTTTTCCTTTCCACATGGCTGAACAAAGAACGGAAGACATTGAACTTGGTTATCATCCACATAAACAACAAACATAAGTAAGGATGTGGTTCCTGGCTTGAATCCTTTACTTAAAATGGACTTAAATAATGCTGGAGCTTCAACAAGTCAAAGCTCCATGAGAGAAAAATCTGACAATGAAACATTTTATAATCTGCTAAGCTCTTTTGATAGCTTAACACGAAAATTGAAACGCTTAAAATGGCAAAGGTTTCACAAGGAGGTATGCTTACAATTCAAAATAGTACCTAGAGGCATGCGGGTACTATGCTTACCAGCTCAGGGAGAGATGTTTCCTGAATTACTTGCATGATGGCAACAGATAAATGTAGAAACCAGTTGTCGCTACACGCAATTATTAATCGATTACTTCTCTCCTGTTGAACAGTTGCTGTGTAAAGATATAGAGAAAACACAAAAAGAACTGGAGCAGTATATTACTGAGTTTTGTCAAAGTGTTGGACAGTATTAAGCTGTTTGAAAACAAGCTACAGGCAACTAAAATTAAGAAAATTCATAGGGATTATCAAGACTGTCAAGGAGCAGATTTTTACGTGGCCGAGAGAATCAATGGGACAACGAGATCAACACGAGAGAACCAATAATCATCAATGCCCTCAGGTGGCATATGGAATAGTATCAGAACCAATCCAGCATCAAACACAAGAACAATGGATTGAGGAAACCAATCCGGCCAAGACGTTGAGAGAGGATCCACCCAACGCAGAAGCAACAACCAGCATGGTGAATCAGCCGCTATGTACGAAGACAGCAGGTTTAATAATAATGGAAAATATGCAGCTAGGGGAGAGGCCTAAAACATCCAACTTAATAGAAGTAGGAAAGGGTTTGAATTTTCCTACTTTCCCGGTACCAGTGCACAAGAAGAGCAAATACCAGAGAGGCTGTTCTCAGCAGTGAGACATGAAGTGACGGAAAATAGTAGATTGACTGTTAAAGGTGACTATAATGTATTTAATTTATCAGATGTGGCATTGACCCCAGAACAGCAGAAAGTTTTGGGGAAAGGATTAACCTTTATACCGAGCAGAAGCTCGATTATGAGTGATGTTATTTTAGATTTCCATTTGTTTGGGCACAATATAGCATTGAGGGAGATCTACGGTAATAGTATAAATGCACGAACGTCATTAAAACATCCTAGTACATTTGTACCAGTATTACGTCCCACTATACAAACATTTTTGAAGACGTTAGTTTGAAATAAGAAAATATTTTGAGAAAAGTCACTGTAAATTTGAGAATTTAACAACCTTAGAGAAGGAAGCATTATGTTCGTTGATGGAACATCAACGAACAGCAATTAAACCGGCAGATAAAGGTGGCGGTGTTGTTATGATGAATACCACACACATACAGTTCAGCATTAAATGAATTAGAGATTAATACACTTATATAAACATTCCCCCTATAATGCTGAGAAATATAATATCTAGAGTGAGAATGAGACACGCAGAGTTAAAGGAGCAAGGGTTATTAGAGCAAGATTTATATAATTTTTTTTCACACAGAACATCCAGTTACATCTATATTTAAAGCCCTTCCTAAAATTCACAAAAATGTTATACCACCATCAATGAGACCAATAGTCTCAGGTACGGGGTGCATAACAGAACATCTGTCTATGTGGGTGGAAACAAAATTAAAAGTAGTGATACAGTGCTATCCACGAATATTAAAGGACATAGGAAATTTTTTGGGCAAACTATCAGAGGTTGTGAAAATGACAAATGTATTAGTAATTTCTCGATGTTAACAACCTCTTCACTGTTATTAGAAATGATTATGGTTTGAATGCAATAAGGAAAGTATTAACAGTAAGGAAAGTGTTTGATGGGAGAACAAAAAAGCTAATATTGGAAGTTTTACATCTGATACTTGTCAATAATGTCTTTATATGTAATGGGGTCACACTACAGACAAAAACAGGGTGTTGCCATGGGCGAATTCATATGCCAACCTAGTGTTGGCGTATTGGGAGGAGATGAATGAATGTGTTGGTGATCAACAGTGGAGTGAATACCTGCTACATTATGTCCAATTTGTGGATGATGTTTACATCTTATGGAGACAAAGTGAGAAAGAATTGATAAGGTTTGTTAAACATCTGGAGACAACCACCAGTTTCTTAAGATTTACAGTTAACAGTGACTTTAAATCTATAGATTTCTTGGATGTATGAATAACCAAAAATGCAACAAGGGGTTTATCAATTTCTTTGTACAAGAAAAATTGATGGAGTAACCATTTGGCATACTCCGGCATGCATCCCAGACGTACCTTTAAGAATATAGTAGTGGGACAGGTTCTACATACATCAAAATTATGCACAGAGGAAACTACCTTTGAGAAGGAGTTAGAACACTTGCATAATCATATGTCACAGGGGGGATATACACACAAATTAATGAAAGTGGGATTAGAGTCAGTGAAGAGAGATAGAATAGGTAGAGCTAGACAATGGTTCAATGTCCCTAGGATACAAAATAATGAGAATACTACAAGACTACAGGTAGGAAATAAACACAGGGTAATGTTACAGTAGAGTAACAATATAAATGGTGTTTGTGAAACAATTAAAAACAATTTGAAAATCTTGTTAAGTGAGGACAAGTTTAAAGATATACAAGAAGAAAAAACAAGTTTTGGTTTTAGACACAACAGTAACTTAAAAGATTTGCTGTGCAAGGAACCTGCCATGAAAATTAAAACAGGGTTAGTCACAGACAGAATAGGTACTTTTCCCTGTAGACACTGCAAGATATGTCCAAAGATTAATAATAAGAACAGCATTATACATCCTGTAACTAAGACAGAATATGTATTTAAGTTGTATACTGACTGCCACACAGAAAATGTGGTGCATTTAGTATTGTGTCAATCCTGTCCCAGTTTCTATGTGGGGAAAAAACAATTGCAAATTAAAAACTAGGATACTTCATCATATGTCTAGTATTAGGCAGAAGGATGAACGCAATACTTTGTACATGCATATTTCTAATAATCCAGAACACGTTTTTAGTTTTAATACCCACATGAATAAAAGAGGGGGAGACACAATGAATTTCACAGAATGTAGAGAGATACACTGGATTATAGAGTTAGCAGCAGACCACCACCAGAATTAAATACATGTGTAGCTTTAAGACCATCCCTAAAAAAAAAAAGGGTAGTGAAATGATTGGTTAATGGTTTTTAAATGTGAATATAAAGGTGACTTTTTATGAGTTGTTTTATTGTCTGATGAAGGGTTATCTGAAAGCGCTCACAGTTTTATTATTATTTTATGTGTTTATGTAATAAACGTTCGAGACAGCCTGTTTGGACTTAACTGTTTTTCTTCAGTCATATATTCACTACTTATATGCACGTGCCTACATCTGGAAATGCTTCTTATAGGTTCATAGGTTCATACTAGGCTATCTGCCCAAGGGCATTTATAAGCCTAGCCCACAGTTATGTGGCTTTCGCCACCCCTTTAGTTTGAATAAAAACTATGCCTATTATTTTGCTGTGCCTCTGTCAAGCAGTGACACTGAAGTAATCCCTGGGGTATATCTGCGATCTCCCATCCATTGGTCAAGATTCCTCTTGAACAAGGCCAGCGAGGTGCTCTGCCTCACATGTACCGGGATTTTGTTCCACAGCATAGGGAGTCTCTGGGTGATGAATCTGTCCCTCCAGCATGTTCTATTTATAACCGTGTCAAGGTTTAAGTCTCCCGCCCTTGTGGTTCTGAGGGATCTAGATTTTTTGAGGTGAAGCATATTCATCAAATCTGGGTTTGACATGGCCTTACATGTCAGGCACAGGTCACCTCTGAGCAAGCGGTATGAGACTGAATAGAGCTGGAGTTCTTTCAGTCGGCCAGCATAAGACATATTTTTGAGACCCTTTATCCTTTTGGTGAGGAACTTTTGGGGCCTTTCAAGCTGCAGCAGGTGTCGGGTCAGATACATTCCAAACGGGGCATTGTACTCAATCATAGGTCTAATGAGTGATGAGTACAGGGGGACGATGACCTCCCTTGATCTAGATGTGAATCCCTTCATGATCAGGTGAGCAATATAGAAGGTTTTCCTAACTACTTTAGCAACATGAGTATCAAACGAAAGGCTACTGTCAACCTGGGTCCCCAGATCCCTGATGACTTCTTCCGTGCTCAGTGGATTGCCACCTATATGGTAGCTAGGGGTAACCTTGTTTTTCCCAAAGGGTATGACTATGCATTTCTTGGCGTTTAACTTCAGGCCATGGCTCTGGCACCAGTTATCCATTTCTGTGAGGCCCTTCTGAAGGATATCTGTGTCAGATGTGTTTTCGACTATGGCGCCCAGTTTGCAGTCATCCACAAACTTTGTCAGCCATAACCCTCCTGTTTGCTTGTACTTCAGAAAAGTAGATGCCGAACAAGAGTGGACCCAGGACTGAGCCCTGTGGGACACCACTTGTGACAGGCTTTGAGTCTGACATGGCTCCAGCAACTCTGACCCTGTGGGTTCTGTCACTTAGCCAGTTTGCAACCCATCTTGTGATGTATGGGTTTACATTCAAGCTGATGAGTTTTTCGATGATACCTGAGTGGGGTATTGTGTCGAAGGCCTTTGCCAGGTCAAGGTAGGCTGTATGGACTGCCTTTCCCTCATCAATGGCCTTGGTGACTGTCTCGAAAAAGTCAACCAAGTTTAAGAGGCAGGATCTGCCTTTGACAAAGCCAAACTGGGTTGGATCCAAAGTCTGCAAGTTCCCTATGTCTTTATTTATGAGTTCCATTATGATCCTCTCCATGACTTTGCAGATAAGGCTTGTCAAGCTAATGGGGCGGTAATTTCCAGGGTCGGTGGAGGCACCGCCCTTATGAAGTGGGACCACAGTCGCTGTGCGCCACTCCTTGGGTACGTATCCTGAGGTGAGGCTAAGATTAAACAGCTGTCCTAACTGTGGGTTTAATTCCTCATTGAGTTCGTGAAGAACACAGCCGGGGACACCATCCGGTCCCATGGATGCTGTGTTTTTTGCCTTAGTGAGAGCAGTTCTCACCTGGGCGTTGGAGATGTTTGGGGGGCTGCAATCCTCTGGTATAGATATCTCTCCCTTTGGGGGGGGGAGGGGAGGGAGAAGTTTGCACTGAACCTGTCGGTCAGTATGTTGGCAATGTGTAAAGGTTCAGTAATTTTCACATCATTTTGAACTAATTCTGAGCATATCTGGGAGTTTCCTCCTAGGTTTCTAACATAGCTAAAGAAGGCCTTATGATTGTCTTTTGAGTCCTTGGCGATTTTTCTCTCAAAGTTTGCCTTGAATGATTTTATGAGAGCTCTTAGTTTTTTACTTATGATGATCAAAGGTGTCTTACCTTTCAAGGATTTTGCTCTATCTTGTAGTAGCTTCCTCCTTTTGTTGTAGAGCTTGTTTATGGCTGGGGTCCACCAGACTAGATGCTTGCCTTTGGTACAGAGAGTCTTAGTTTTGTTTGGGATTGCCTGATCCATGCAGTCCTGTAGGTGCTGGTAGAAGGCATTTGTAAGTGATTCAGCGGTTTGAGTAATGTTTACCACTGGTTCAGGGGCCTTAAAGGAGACCACACTAGTTTTTAGAAGCGTGAAGTCGGCTTTTGAGAAGTTTTTCACTGTGGTCTTTTTTGTTTCAGGTGGGGGCGGGATGAGGACCTCCAGCGATATTAGTTTATGATCTGATCTCACCAGTGAGGGGTATACTTTCGGTGTTGAACATTTTGATCCCATGTTCGTGATGATGAGATCCAGTATGTTTTCCCCTCTTGTGGGGATGGTGACTAGTTGTTCCATGGCATTTGAGTTTATGAACTCCAGGAATCTTTGGGTTAGAGTGTTTGGGCTTGAGTAGTGTTCCCAGTCTATATTAGGGTAGTTGAAGTCACCTAGTATGATGGTGTTTGGAGATACATTTATCCCCTCCAATGTTTTCAGGAAGGCCATATGAGGTTCCTGAGTTTGAGAGGGTGGCCTGTAACATGCTACAAATTGCAGAGCAGTCTTGCCTGTGGTTAATTGCACCTGGATGGTCTCCGATGCATCGTGCGTTGCCACCAACCTTGAGGTGTGGGTGTCCTTTATGAATATGGACACCCCCCCTCCTTTCTTGGTGTTGTCCGTATTTTGGGGCCGGAACGCATGATATGAGGTGAAACCTGTTAGTGCTGGGGTACTCTCAGGAGCCTTGAACCAGGTTTCTGTCACAGCACAGACATCGATGTTCTCCATATTGAGAAGGGCCTCGTGTGCGTGCATCTTGAGATTGAGACTTCTGGCATTGAGCAGCATTACCCTTAGTTTTTTTTCTTTTTGATGTTCTAGGGTGGTAGGTTTAGAATTTGAGCCTCGCCTAAAAAAGGCACTATAGGGGTGGCAAGAGCCTTTGCCAATATCCGGAAGCCCAGGGGTGACAGGTGCAAGCCGTCCCTTGCGAAGCAGCGTGGCTTGTCCAGCATGTCATCCCAGGCAGACGGACATTGGATCCCCTTTGAATGACACCAGAATTTAAGCCAATTATTAAAGCTGATCATCTTATCACTGTATTGTGGCATCATTCTAGGTGAAGGTAGGATACTGCTCAAGGTCAGGGTCATACCTGCCTGGGCTACATAATCAGAGAGCTCCTCGATGTCCCTTTTCATGTAGTCCAAGGAGGTACGTCTCAGGTCGTTGACACCAGCGTGGACAATGACTGAGTCGTACTTGTACCTGCTGTTGAGAGACCTGAGTGCTTGCATTATGTGGCGGATTCTAGCGCCCGACAGGCAGCTTACTGTGACCTTCTCCTTACTCAGTCTGGTGAGCGGGACGTCAGTGTGTCTGACTATGGAGTCACCAATGACAAGTGTGTCTGGCATTGTGTTTGGCCTTAAGGGCTGTGACTGTTTGACACTCTGACGGTGTGGTTTATGTGTTGCATGTGTTGGGTCCTGAGGTGGTAGTTGTTTGGGTGTCTGCTTTGGTGGCCTCTGTTGTTTTGGTAGATTTTTGATCAGAGCCTCCGAGTATGTCTTTGTGTGATTATGTGTATGATTTGAAGTTGTGATGGCACTATGTGTGACTGGATATGTATTGTGTGTGGTTACCTTCTCCTCCTGTCTGGTCTTGCCAGTCATATGTTGAGAGAGCTCAGCCTCCAGTTTGGCCGTATAGTTGCATCTCTCGCATGTATTTGTGTTTTGTGGGAGAAGGAGAGGATTGTCTGTGTACATGAGGCAATTGTAACATTGCCTCAATATTCCCAGGTTCACCAGTTGAGCAGGAGAGGACACTAGCAACTGTTCCCTCGACATACTAGAAGTAGTAGATAAAAAGACTTTCAAGGGACTCCTGGGGAAGTGGGTTTTAAACTGGTGGGGTACTATCTATAATAAGAGTGCTTTATCAAGGTGCAAGTACTGTAGGAGTAAGTGCTAGGCTTACAGATAGAGAATAGTCTACTTGGGAATCAAGTAGAGATGAACCTTTCAGTTATAGGATATGTTGGTTAGATCAGCAGTAAAGCTCAAGGAAGGTAGTTTTAAGGGAAAATATGAAGAGTGTAATTTAGGTGGCCGAAATAGTTTAACCTTATTTAACCGCCGCTGCTCTTGTGTGCAACAGTGGCAACTCCGCGCTAAAACGCGCGTTTAGCGTGTTTTATATCAGGGGGCTGAAAAAAAGCTAGGAACTGGCCCAAAACGACCAATAGACTAAAAGTTACTGGCTGAAACCTCACAAAACTGGACCAACAGGCAGCTCAATGCTTCCCACTCCCACTGGTAAGCAAGGGAACTTCCTCTCTTCCAAATTAGGCAAAGAATCAGTAATAGGAACTACAAACAAAATCCAGGGATCAGCAACTCTGAAACTGGACTACTCTAGCTCAGTAAGGCGGGAAAAACATGAGATATATTGTTTTTTTTCAGAAACAAGCAGAAACAGATACAGTAGACACTTTTAAATGCTATAAATCGGCTATCACAGCCTACAGAAACAATTTGCAACAATTACAGATTTTAAAAGTAACAAATTGAGATTTCAAGTGCAATAACAGAATAAATGCAGAAAAACAAATACAATGTATCAGCAAGCAGGCAAAATACAGTCGCTAGGTAATTAGAAGTGGAAAGCCACAAAAATATACTTAAATCAGGTAAAGTCGCTTTTTTAGCTCTCTGAAGCCTGGATTACTCTGCTGGCCACCACGAGGATCTGTGCTGAGTAGGTACAAGCTGGAAAACGCGTTTAGCGTGTTTTATATCAGGGGGCTGAAAAAAGCTAGGAACTGGCCCAAAACGACCAATAGACTACAAGTTACTGGCTGAAACCTCACAAAACTGGACCAACAGGCAGCTCAATGCTTCCCACTCCCACTGGTAAGCAAGGGAACTTCCTCTCTTCCAAATTAGGCAAAGAATCAGTAACAGGAACTACAAACAAAGTCCAGGGATCAGCAACTCTGAAACTGGACTACTCTAGCTCAGTAAGGCGGGAAAAACAAGAGATATATTTTTTTTTTTTTCAGAAACAAGCAGAAACAGATACAGTAGACACTTTTAAATGCTATAAATCGGCTATCACAGCCTACAGAAACAATTTGCAACAATTACAGATTTTAAAAGTAACAAACTGAGATTTCAAGTGCAATAACAGAATAAATGCAGACAAACAAATACAATGTATCAGCAAGCAGGCGAAATACAGTCGCTAGGTAATTAGAAGTGGAAAGCCACAAAAAATATACTTAAATCAGGTAAAGTCGCTTTTTTAGCTCTCTGAAGCCTGGATTACTCTGCTGGCCACCATGAGGATCTGTGCTGAGTAGGTACAAGCTGGAAAACGCGTTTAGCGTGTTTTATATCAGGGGGCTGAAAAAAAGCTAGGAACTGGCCCAAAACGACCAATAGACTACAAGTTACTGGCTGAAACCTCACAAAACTGGACCAACAGGCAGCTCAATGCTTCCCACTCCCACTGGTAAGCAAGGGAACTTCCTCTCTTCCAAATTAGGCAAAGAATCAGTAACAGGAACTGCAAAGTCCAGGGATCAGCAACTCTGAAACTGGACTACTCTAGCTCAGTAAGGTGGGAAAAACAAGAGATATTTTTTTTTTTTTTTCAGAAACAAGCAGAAACAGATACAGTAGACACTTTTAAATGCTATAAATCGGCTATCACAGCCTACAAAAACAATTTGCAACAATTACAGATTTTAAAAGTAACAAACTGAGATTTCAAGTGCAATAACAGAATAAATGCAGACAAACAAATACAATGTATCAGCAAGCAGGCGAAATACAGTCGCTAGGTAATTAGAAGTGGAAAGCCACAAAAATATACTTAAATCAGGTAAAGTCGCTTTTTTAGCTCTCTGAAGCCTGGATTACTCTGCTGGCCACCACGAGGATCTGTGCTGAGTAGGTACAAGCTGGAAAACGCGTGTTTAGCGTGTTTTATATCAGGGGGCTGAAAAAAGCTAGGAACTGGCCCAAAACGACCAATAGACTACAAGTTACTGGCTGAAACCTCACAAAACTGGACCAACAGGCAGCTCAATGCTTCCCACTCCCACTGGTAAGCAAGGGAACTTCCTCTCTTCCAAATTAGGCAAAGAATCAGTAACAGGAACTACAAACAAAGTCCAGGGATCAGCAACTCTGAAACTGGACTACTCTAGCTCAGTAAGGCGGGAAAAACAAGAGATATTTTTTTTTTTCAGAAACAAGCAGAAACAGATACAGTAGACACTTTTAAATGCTATAAATCGGCTATCACAGCCTACAGAAACAATTTGCAACAATTACAGATTTTAAAAGTAACAAACTGAGATTTCAAGTGCAATAACAGAATAAATGCAGACAAACAAATACAATGTATCAGCAAGCAGGCGAAATACAGTCGCTAGGTAATTAGAAGTGGAAAGCCACAAAAAATATACTTAAATCAGGTAAAGTCGCTTTTTTAGCTCTCTGAAGCCTGGATTACTCTGCTGGCCACCACGAGGATCTGTGCTGAGTAGGTACAAGCTGGAAAACGCGCGTTTAGCGTGTTTTATATCAGGGGGCTGAAAAAAGCTAGGAACTGGCCCAAAACGACCAATAGACTACAAGTTACTGGCTGAAACCTCACAAAACTGGACCAACAGGCAGCTCAATGCTTCCCACTCCCACTGGTAAGCAAGGGAACTTCCTCTCTTCCAAATTAGGCAAAGAATCAGTAACAGGAACTACAAACAAAGTTCAGGGATCAGCAACTCTGAAACTGGACTACTCTAGCTCAGTAAGGCGGGAAAAACAAGAGATTTTTTTTTTTTTTTTCAGAAACAAGCAGAAACAGATACAGTAGACACTTTTAAATGCTATAAATCGGCTATCACAGCCTACAGAAACAATTTGCAACAATTACAGATTTTAAAAGTAACAAATTGAGATTTCAAGTGCAATAACAGAATAAATGCAGAAAAACAAATACAATGTATCAGCAAGCAGGCGAAATACAGTCGCTAGGTAATTAGAAGTGGAAAGCCACAAAAAATATACTTAAATCAGGTAAAGTCACTTTTTTAGCTCTCTGAAGCCTGGATTACTCTGCTGGCCACCACGAGGATCTGTGCTGAGTAGGTACAGTGCTTTGTTCTACAACCATCCTTACAGAATGGGAGACCTGTAGATTGGCACCCTGACTGGAGAACAAATTTCTTCCAGTATGGTGTTATTCTCCAGGCAATGCCCACTAAAAAAACAAATCCACCTCCTCAATGGGGCATATTAAGCTGCAGTGGAGCTCGGACTGACAGAAAGCTAACAGCCACTATTACTTCATGCTCATGAAGCAGTGCTTTTGCTGTTTAGTGAGTGTAAAATACAAAAAATAAATAAATAAAATAAAAAAAAATTTAAAAAGTGTGTGTCAGTGTATGCATGCATGAAAGAGAGAGTGAGATTGATCGATCCACAATTTTACACTCGCTAGGCAGTGCTTTTGCTGTTTAGCGAGTGTAAAATTAAAAGAAACATAAAAAGGGAAGGAAGAAAGAAAGAAAAGTGTGTGTGTGTGTGTGTGTGTGTGTGTGTGTGTGTGTGTGTGTGTGTGTGTGTGTGTGTGTGTGTGTATGTGTGAAGAGTGAGAGCGATGGAGCAGTGGCAGCAACAGCAAAGAGGTCTGCATACCTCTCAACCTGCTAGCTCAAGATATCTAGATAAAACCTAAAATAAACAGGAACAAAGGCTCAAAAATAGGAAAAGATTTTAAATATTGCTTTTGTAAAATGGCAAAGTTTATTAAATAATAGGATTTGTATTAGCATGCATTTTCTGTAGGATATAAAATCTGAAACTCAAATGCATGTCATTTAATTACTTCAATTCCCAATGACTGGCAGCAACCAAACATTTTAGGAGTAAGGGACCAAAAAATTGAAGTAAATATATGTATATATTTTGAAAATGTTGTATTTTGGATATAAAATACATCCCCCAACATAATTTACATATACTACAGCAACTTTGAAACATTAGTTGTAGGAACTATTTTACATCAAAAATATATAAATATATATAAAAAATAATACAATAATAAAAAAACAAGTAAAACACAAAAACTTTACAGACAGACTATTCTCTAAGAGCAATAATGCCCTCCAGGGTGTGTGTTACTGTGTAAAATAACACCCTTCCATTGGTTTACAGGCTCTCTGCCTGCAGAGTTGGGCCTCACACCCCTGGGTGGGCGTTATTTATATATTAGCACACACCCTATTGGGCATTATTGCTTGCTTTAACACTTTTTATAAGTCATATCTAATGTCTTCTTTTCACGTATATTGCACATGAACTGTTTGCATACTAAATGTTTTATAGCTGAAATTTAATATCAGGCTTACCACCACAGAAAAAAATATCTGTTTTATCTTTGTATAGTGTTACTACAGAACAATTACCTGTTTGCATCTAAATGTCTTAAGAACTAGCTATGTAATTTATCTTTGTAAAAAAAATGTTTTGTCATGAGTATTTTAATGTATTTTCTGGAGCTTTTCTCCCATGGGTCTCTGCTGAAAATGGGCTTTGCTCAGTTGGATTTTCCTAATAAACAAAGCCATTAAATGAATAAATGTGCAGTTTGACATTACACTGAAGGGAAAAGTGCAAAGCAATAGAATTTTGATAGATTACGCCAGTGCACCTGAGTCACTGAACCACAGACCACAAAAGAACTAAAAAAAAAATTATAACAAGAAAAATTGCAATTAACAAAAAATATATATTTTTTTATACAATAACTGTTAACCACTGCATGACAGACCACTCAGAAAAAATAAATGAAGTAAGGAGTTAAGTAAAGAATTAAACTTTATAATACAATGGAAAAGACCTCATATATGTAACTTTATATAGTCAATAGTGTGATTTGCTTGCCTAACAATAAAAGCTAATTAATTAGTCAACTTTCATTGATGCATTAAAACTTATAGCATAGGTTCATAGGTATGTACTAGGCGAATAGCCCTGGCGCCTTTAGAAGCCTAGCCCATAGGATTACAGTGGCACAGTGCCACCCGACCTTAGTTCCCAGTGCCTCTGTTGAGTAGAACCACTGGAGTTATCCCCGGGGTGAATTTTCTGTTTCCAATCCACACATCAAGCTTTCTCTTGAAGAGGGTCAGCAAGGTGTTCTGCTTGACATGTATCTGAAGTCTGTTCCATATCATGGGCAGTCTCTGGGTTATGAACCTGTCCCTCCAGCATGTTCTGTTAATTGTGGTAATGAGGTTGCAGTCTCTGGAGCATGTGGTGTGAAGGAATTGGGATTTCTTTAGATGTAGCATATCTACCAGAGCTGGGTCAGACATGGCTTTGTAAGTCAAGCAGAGATCGCCTCCATGTAGGTGATATGAGACAGAGAATAGTTGGAGTTTTTTTTTTGAGTCTGTCTATATAGGGCAAGTGTTTAAGGCCCAGGATCCTCTTTGTGAGGTACTTTTGCAGCCTATCCAGTTGTTGCTAGCGTCCACTGAAGTACATGCCAAATGAGGTATTGTACTCAATGATTGGCCTAATGAGGGAAGAATAGAGGGCGACAATGGCTTCTTTCTTCCTGGATGCAAAACCCTTAGTAATGAGATATGCCACATAGAAAGAATGTCTGACCACAGTGGCAATGCGGTGATCAAAAGAGAGGTTGCTGTCAACCTGTGTTCCCAGATCTCTTATAACGCCTTCTGTGTTCAGTGGAGTATCATCAATGTAGTAATTCATGGGAACCAGTTTTTTCCCCAAAGGGGATGATGACACATTTTTTGGCATTAAGCTTAAGGCCATGGTTCTGACACCTGCCATTGGTCTCAGTAAGGCCATTCTGTATGATGTCAATATCACTTGGGGAGTTAATAATAGCTCCCAACTTGCAATCGTCTGCGAATTTTGTCAGCCAGAGTCCCTTCGTGTTAGCCTGGACTTCAGAGAAGTAGAGACAAAACAGGAGAGGACCCAGGACTGAACCCTGTGGGACTCCATTCATGACTAGTCGGTAGTCTGACTTGGAGTCAGCTACTTTCACACTGTGGGTTCTATCTGTGAGCCTCACACTGTGGGTTCTATCTGTGAGCCAGTTTGCAATCCACCTAGTGATATAGGGGCTGATGCCAAGCTTAGCGAGTTTTTCTATGATTCCTGAGTGGGGAATGATATCAAAAGCCTTGGCCAGATCAAGGTAGGCTGTATGAGCCACCTTGCCTTCATCCACAGCTCTGGAGACTGACTCAAAGAAGTCAACCAAGTTGAGCAGGCATGATCTACCCTTCACAAAACCAAACTGTGTGGGATCCAGAGTTTGGAGATTCCCTATATCCTTGTTTATTAGGTCCATGATGATGCATTCCATAGCTTTGCATATCAGACTCGTCAGGCTAATGGGGTGATAATTCTCAGGGTCTGTAGTCGCTCCTCCTTTGTGGAGAGGGATGACTGTAGCAGTGAGCCATTTGGTAGGAACAAAGCCTGAGATGAGGCTGTGATTGAACATGACAAAGGTGAGATGCCAGTTCACTGTGCAGTTTATGTAGAATACAACCAGAGATACTGTCAGGTCCCATAGAAGCTGTATTATTGGCCTTGGACAGTGCTGTTTAACCTGTCTGGCAGTAATACTTGGTGCCTGGCAATCTACTGGTACTGTGATTGGTCCTTGTGTGGGGGGGGGTAAAGTTGGCAATGAATCTGTCAGCCAGTATACTGGAAATATCTGTTTGCTCGGTATAGGAGGTACCATTTTGCAGTAGCATTGCCGTGGAGATTCTTTACAAAACTATAGAAGGCCTTGTGGTTGTCTTTACTATCTGCTGCAATTATGTTTTCATAGCTAGCTTTAGAGGATTTGATGAGGGATCTCAACTTTTTGTTGAGGCTGATAACAGAGTTTTTCCAGTCTTAGGACTTCACCTTATTCCACATCTGTTTCCTCCTTCTGTTGCAGAGTTTGTTTATGGCAAGGGACCACCAGATTGGCTTCCTTTTTTTGGAGGAGAGCATCTTGGTTCTATTGGGTATGGTGAGATCTTCATTTGTGTACTTGTTTATACAGTGCATTGGTGTATGATTCTGCAGTCACGCAACTATTCTCCATTTGTATGGGTGCCGTGAAGTTAGCCACCTCTATTTTTAGAAGCCCAAAGTTAGCTTTGGAGAAGTTTTTCATGGTGGTTACTTTTGTGTGTGTGTGTGGGGGGGGGATGTGGATTTCCAAGGTGATTAGTTTGTGGTCGGATCTAACCTAACTTTTAGACATGCCTGGAGGGGTGGGCATTGATGAGAAGTACTGGATCTGTTTCCTTGTAGAACGTTTAGTGCTGGTAGCATTTTTGTATGCTACAATAATTACTACAAGAAGTCTGGTAAAGTGCTAGACTAATAAGCTAGTATAAGTGCAGGAGGGGAGAGCACTAGTAGATCTAAGGGGAAAAATTGAAGAGCAGACTTTGGCACCACTCAGAAGCTTACAAACAGTCCTGGCTATAGCACATCTGTATCTGAACTAAACTAGTTACAGGAAAGGCAGGAAACACGTGCAAACGCGGGCTTTTAAACCAGAAAGTTGAGAGAGATGGAAAAACTGTCCAAACGGCCAATAAACTACGATTTCTGGGCCAGGAACCACTCCCCTTGTGGTAGATAGGCTACCTAGTGCTTACCACTCCCACTGATAAGCTAGGAGGCTTCCTTCCAACACAGAAAGGCTTAGGGGGCTCAGAAGCTTACAAACAGTCTTGGACACATTAAATCTGTATCTGGACTAGACTAGTTACTGAAAAGGGGGGAAACAAGTGCAAATGCAGGCTTTTAAGGGGTTTACTAAATCTTTAAGAGTCATGCCTGTTGGAACAACTAATTTACAATAATCGTGTAGTGCATTTAATACAGCTTCACATGGGAGGTCTGTACATGAGTTATATTTAAAGACAATCCTGTGAGTGTGTATGCATAATCCCCTTGGCAGCATGCCTTGCATATTAATGAAATTGCGTTACTGAGGGAGACTGTCTATATTAGATCCACGAATGCTTAAATGCTCGAATCTCTAAAGGTCGATCTTTAGAGATCGAACAGTTAAGCATTCGAATTTCATTCAAAATTAAAAAAAAAAAAATAGAAGTGCAAAAAAGAAAACTAATGGGTTTAAGTGGGGGGGGGGCAAGCCACCCTGCACCCCCCATGTGGGGGGCTGCACCCCAGACACCCCCACTACTTAAATATACCAACTCCAAGATCACGCTACAGTGTAGGGAATGGGAAATTTCCCATTTCTGCACTGTAGTTCACTGAAGTGCGATCTCGGAGTTGGTATATTTAAGTAGGTGGGGGTGCTTGCCCACCTGCTACAACCCTTTCATTTTATTTATTTTTTTAATTTATTTTTTTACAACTTTGAACGTTTAACTGTTTGATCTGCTAAGGTCGACCTTTACAGATTTGAACATTTAAGCATTCGTCATTGTAATATAGACCCTGAGGGAGAGCCGTGCAACAGAGTTATTGAATCAGTGTAGGGAGTGTGTGTTACTGTGTCCAGAGATGAGTAGCACAGCCCCTGCACTGTCAAAGCACCAGACATCACTTCAGGGAACTGGAAAAAGTGAAATAAACTCTGTTTTTAATTGCATTTTTTTAGGGGGGGTTTGTGTTGTGTGGTGCGGCGTTCAGCAATGGACACATGCTAGACATCTAAAAATAGGAACCGGATACATTTAATTATAAATGGAAAGGTCAAGTATAAGCATAGCCGAGTGTATATGTGTGGCTCACTGCAGTGGTCAGTGGTGCTTAAATGTAGAGAAGAGTTATATATAAAAGTATAGCAGCAATCCATGTGTCTACGTTGCTGAATGGTTAGAGTGACAGCCTTATGTGCAGTGGGTGCAGGGTTTGAATACACAGGCATGTTATTTTGCAAATACACATTTATGCGACTTATTCCAAATCCCGCTTAAATATTTTGTTTGATTACACAGACAGGTTATTAAATTTATTTGCAAATACACATTTATGAGCAGCTCTATTAAATCCTTGATTTAATTTTGTATGAATACACAGATTATTAAGCATTTATGTTGCAAATACACATTATGAGAAGTATTTTTAAACCCTTGATTGAATATTGTATGCATGCACAGACATGTTATTAGATATTTATGTTGCCAATACACAATATGAAAATTATATTTAAATCCCGCTTTGGTGCGCCCAGCTAAGCACAGGTAAGGCTTGCCAAGCACTGCTTAAACCAGGAGTGTTTTAGCAATGCTTAGCTGGTTTGTCCATTGCTAAGTGGTACGAAGCAATGCCTGTTTTAGTTTCATCGTTTCAGTGTTTTTGTTTTATTAGTAATAAACGGTGTTTGCAGCATCCGCTTTATTTGGAGCAGTGTTTTACGTGCCTTAGCAGATTGTGGATTTATATGTTTTACTACAGTGGTGTATTTTTTCTGAAGAATTCGTTTGGATTACTGGCAACTACACCACCATATTGACAGTGTTTCCTGTTCCACTGGAGGTTTTAATGCCTGTTTTAGTACTGCTCAGCCCAGCTAAGCTGGTTTGAGCACCGATAAGCAATGCCAGTCTAAGCTCTGCTCAACGGGTTTGCATGGTGCTAAGCAAAGCAGTGCATTTTTAAAAATGGCCTAATGGCGGTAAAGGGTGGGAAAATAGCCTTATTTAAGTACAACAGGCAGGCATACAGCCATAACCTGTTGGAGTTTGAACATGGCAGGAACTATGGCAGGAGTTGGAGAGGGTGCGTGCTTCCGGGTGCAGCTTTGGGGCATTCTGGAGTCCAGGGTCAAGGTTGGACTCCTTGTTAAATACCATGACATCTAGCTGCTCCACGGCCAGTACCAGAGATCGGAGTACAAGTCGGAGGCCTGGGACTGGTTGGCATGTGATCTCACCAGTGCAACTGGTATCCCCTGCACAGGTGAGCAGGTGCATCATCATTACAATGACCTGAAGTGTCGGAAGGGGACTCTCTTGGCCACCTGGATCCAAAATGCTCGAGATGGGAATGCCCCATGAGTTTGTAAGTATTGTTATCATTGTATTATCAAAACCTACTCTGAATGTGCGATAAACAAGTACACATAATGGTGTGTTTCTTTCCTCTACAGCTGCGGAGGAGAGAGTTTGCAACTAGTTTGCAACTAGAGGCCCATGCTGGGCGCCTGGTCAGGTTGCACTGTGAATGTGGTGAGTACAGATGTAACTTGCAATCTATAGTCATATAAACAAGGAGGAGTAAATTATAACTGCCACTAGGTATATTCACTTTTGACTGTACTGCAATGAATGTGGTAATAGACCTGGACAGAAATAAATGAGTAATGCCAAGTACAGTTCAATAAGTAAGAAAGCATGAAACCTGATAATGTTAAGGAAATAAAGTTTCTACAGCATTAATAATTTTAAGGAAATAAAGTTTCTACTGCATTAATAATGTTAAGGAAATAAAAGTTTCTGCTGCATTAGCTGTGAAATTACAGCTGTATTGCAACACCTGCATTATATGAACTGTTCTTCAATAAAGACTGGCAATATATACCAATCACTGCATGAAGTCACCCCTAATAAAGCTGCATTGTGCAATGTGTGTATATTTTGGGCTGTTGGTCATGAAATCGAGTATTACATCTGCTGTGAAATAAAAACACAAAGAATACCACAAAGTGACTGAAGGTTAGCTAATAAAGAGTGTTCTGCTAAACTGTAGATGTGGAGCTGTACTACAAGATATAATGTATTTTGATATTTGTTCTGCATTAAGATCTGAAGCAATAATAGGAACGCCCAAGATATACTGTGTATGTCAAGACTGTGTTAACCATTGCACTTCAGCTATATGCAGGCAAGTATGAAACTGTAATAGCTGTAGACTGCAAATATACCATCTGCAACTGTATCTAGGTCAGGTAGCCAACCCAGCATTCCGATATGGTTTGTACACATCACAAATATTCCAACCCACTAGGGGTTTTATTGTCTATACCTGCATTCCATGTATTAATGCACAGTTCACTTACTATCTCTGTCATGCATGAATCTTATGCATGTGTGTTCAAGTGTCACTGCAGTCTTGCATAACACTCTACCTCTATTAGCAGGCCATATTTTGTTACCAGCTGTGGCACATATCAATCAATCAATATGCAGCAGTGGCTCGATTGCTCAGTTTGATAAATGCTAGGTGTGATGTACATTTTGTCACACACAGACCAGGGTTTGAATCCAGTGACAAGTACTACTAAATGCTATAGAAGCACTTATGTATTGTTAACAGATGTTCTCCCCACAGGAATTACAGGTAAAAAATGGATGTAGCAGCCATTAGAATGGGTAAATAATTTGTGTTTACAGCATTGCTCAGCAATGTGATAAGATGTCAGAAAATAAAGGCAACAAGTACAATGCTATTTAAAGTTAACACAAGAAATAAAATGTATAATCTTGGTATGGCTGTATGCCTTGTGTGTCTGTGAATGTCTGCTGATAGTCTAACCCCATGCCTGTGAAGGATGGCATGATAGTCGTAAACTCTCTGTACTGTGCACGATACATGTCTCTCAAGTGTCACGCTGTTACGGACTGTGATAACTGTTGCCTAGTGCCTCGGTCACAGATCTATCATTGACATGATTTATGTCAATAGCACAGTCACACTACATCAGTCCACAGTACACCTTGGTAGTCATGTATGTCCCCCTGACATGTAATAGTCCCCTATAGTTGTGTACCTGTAGGTGTTACAGCTTGGTCCATACTGTCCCATGCGGATAGCTTGAGAGGTATGTACGTGCTACAGGGCACTTGTATATATAAATAAGGGCAGACCTGTAGAGTACACAAGAGTACTGTTGCAAACTATACAGCCTATCCTGGTAGTAATGGACTGCATTTCTCTCTCTCCCCACCCCTTATGTGCATCATTATTTATTATTGTTATACATTGGTTATGGTTTACTATTAACAATTGTTGCTCTCAAAATGTTATGTTGGGCCTTGTGTTTTATTATTATGTATTACAATGGCTGCATACTAACATACCTTGCTGATTTACCTACGCTGTTGGCCTTATGCCGTAACAGGTACTGGCATGCTGTTACTCTACTAACTGTTATCTCACTTATTGTTCTGTTCCATATGCTATGCAATGTTATGTTACTGGGTTATTTGCAATGTTCTGGCATGCTATTATAACTAACTAAATGTTCTGTTCATTACTAACCTATACAATTTGAAATACCTCATCATCATAGCTTGATTGGGTAGTCCAGTTCTTGGCAATCTGTCTACCCTACCTCAGCCGGCTGTGGCACTGGGTCCCTGCACGTCTGGGACCCAACCTGGTGCTGCCCCCCCCCCACTGGCCCTGCACAACCTATGGGTAGAACTGACAAAGGGTATGGGGCCCATTCCCCCCGGGAGCGGCCATGGAAGGGGGCTGTCACCCAGCAACAGCTACCAGGGATGGTGCGCAGGATCGTGCACAATGGCTACGAGGATTGCCTGTGCCAGATTGAGGGCAGACTGGCCAACCTGGAGTGACAAGGTGGCCCTGGAGCCCAGCCCTCAGCACAGCCACCTTTGAGGCAGTGAAGGAGCAGTGTTGACTGCCGATGAGTGGGGAGGGGAGCTCAGTCTCCAAGTCACCAGGTGCTGTCAATGGTGTAAGTGAAGCAAGTAATCATTTTCATAGGATTTTATGTGTGGGAGTTAATCCGTTACTTGCACCAGTAACTGAAAGGTAAGAAGTGGCTGATGATGATTCTCTTGAGAAGCAAGTTTTATTTTTTGCCCAGTTTAAGGATCTTGAGAATAAGTTTTATAGACTGAAGCGTCTCCAATGGCAACACCTCCATTTGGAGGCAGAACTGCATCATGGAGTAGTTCCAAGGGGGTTAAGGGGGTTGAAAATGCCAACATATGGCAACACCCACCCGGAATTACTGAGAGAATGATAAAAGTTGAACTTAAAACTGAGTTTTGATTACATGAGGCTGCTGACTGATTTCTTCTTACCCATAGAAGAAGCATTACTCAGGGAAGTTAAAGAGCTACAAAATAATCTGTATGAGCAGTTCTCTGCAGAGATGGTTTGTGATAGTCTCAATACATTGTATGACAATACTGCTGCCTTTGAGAAGAGGTTGCAAGCAACGAAATGGAAGAAGCTCCAACGTGATGTGACTGACTTTAAGAAGGGAGCAGTTTTGGCCTGCCTGAAACAAATTAGGAAGCCTGAAACAATGGTCAGTGGAGGAGCAGCTAATAGTGAACATGCTGCCCTGAATGGAGAACAGATGAGTGTGAATGGGAGGGTTGATGTACTTGAATCTGCACTGACTGTACATGTAGAAGATACCTTAATAAATGGAGTGGGAGCACATGGGACCATGGCTGATGCTACGACTTTGGTTTCACTCCCTTTTTAATTACCAGAGCCCCTTCTTATATCAACGGACCATCACAAGAGCAGGTCCAGGAACAGAGTGGTAAGAAGGCGTATTCAGCAGCCCTATACATCGGGGACAGAGGTCAAGGATGTGAACCAGGAACAGATTATAAATGACCTTGTAGTGAATTTATCATTGCATATTTTGATGGCTGCACAGAGGGATTTATTGAACAAGGGACTGTTGTTTGTACCAGCTAAACGAGCAACCATGCCAAATGTTTTAATGGATTTAAGGATGTTTGCAAGGAATGTCGCCTTGGCTGCGATGTTTCCACAACAATCACAACAGGTGAATGTGTTTAAGAAACCTAGCACATTCATACTGAAATTACATCCTAACGTTGAAACATTTTTGAATGTATGTGAACAAGAGGTAAGGCAAACCTTTATAAATAAACGTAGTTCTCACTTTTTTAATTTGATCATGGAGGAAAGTAATGTGCTAGAACAGTTAAAGGACTTATCTACTGTAGAAATACTGCCTGCAGACAAAGGGGGAGGTGTGGTCTTAATTGATAGAGATGTCTATGTTAATGGAATGTACACTTTATTGCAGGATGACACTATGTATTTGATGATCACTAGACAACAGTTTACAGGGATTACTGAGAAAGTAGCCTTTTTGATTTTGATCTTCTCATGGCAGGAATGATATCAGAGCATCTTTATAAGTACTTTAACGTTGAGCATCCTGTTATACCCATAATTTATGGGTTACCAAAAGTACACAAGGATCTTGTTCAACCAACAATGTGCCCCACTGTATCCAGTAAAGGTTGGGTGACAGAACCCCTTTCTATATTTAGAGACAAGATGCTTAGTGCAGTTCTGATTAGTGTGGAAACAGTTTTAAGGATATAAAATCATTATTGCAGAGTCAACACCATCGAGTTTCTGGATTTAGTGAAGTCTCTGATTTTAATTTGTGACAACGGATGTGGCTTCTTTATTCACAGTTATCCCCAATGGCTGGGGAGTAGAGAATGTGAGGACTTTCATGACTGGAAAAGACGGATTCTCTCATGACAGGATTGAACTCATCTCTTTTGGAAATTTTTTTTTAGAAAGTAATGTGTTTGTTTTTAATGAGAGCTTTTTCTGCAGAAAGTTGGCGTGGACAATGGGCACAGTCTGTGCTAATAGCTACTCCAATCTAGCAGTGGCACAATGGGAAGTAAGCACAGTATTAACTGGTAACGTGTTCCATCATCATATTTTGTATTACAAAAGATTTGTGGACGATATTCTTTTATTATGGGATGGCTCCCTTGAATTGCTAGCAGAATTTGTTATATTTCTATATTCTACTACTGATTTCCAGAGATTTACATATACAGCTTCTGATAAAGAGATTGCATTCCTAGATGTATCTATCAGTAAATCACTACTAGGATGTGTTAATACCAAGGTTTTTAGAAAGGCCACTAAGAAGAATGTATTACTGCATACGAAGAGCATGCATCCTTGGCACCTACCGAGGAATGTGCTGAGGGGTCAGTTCTTAAGAACTAAAAGGCTTTGCAATGATGACAGCCTTCTCCAGAAGGAGTTTGAGATCTGGCTGTCTAGCAAGAGGCTATGCACAGATTGAGGTAGATAGATGTATAGCCCAAGTTTGACAAGAAAGGAAAGGTAAGGGGTGAGCTTATTATGCCCAACAGCTATCTAAGGGAGCGGCATCCTCTATATTTAATCCACAATGTACAGTGAGGGTTACACTCACATTTTTGAGTGATGTAAATACTTTCTGTGATATAGTGAAGAAACATTGGGGGATCCTAACTGTCTCTGAAGAACTGAGTGGATTTGTATCAGAAGTTCCATGGTTTTGTTTTAGAAACAACCCCAATCTTAAACAACTATGCTATAGCAAACGAGTATTAGTAGGGTTTCCACAGTCCCAGCGGCAAGGCACTTATCCCTGTCGAAGGTGTAGTGCATGCAGGGCCGGTGTTAGCATTTTGGGGGCCCCCAGCTGATGTCAAGCTGGGGGTCCCATAGGGAATTCCAGTCTATGTATCACTCTTATCACTGCCACACTTCCTAAGCAACCTTTTAGTTCATGCTGCAAACTTTTAGGAGTTGTATGCACAGACTGACCCTTTGCTACAATATTCTTATATTACAAGACTTGTGTACTACACTGTGTTGGCCTATCTCACAAAGGGACATTTAGAGTTACTGCCATTTAATTGTAGCAATGATATATTGTAGCAACTCTATGCACAGGTCTGAACTTAGGTGAAATGGCGCCATAGACCTATTGTTTTAGGCCCCCCCATACACACAATAGCCTCCGGTCTTCCCTGTTCCCCCTCCCCATACCATGCACATTACGTTTTTCTTCCTTTTCTCACATTTTGCCTTATCCAGCTTTTTCAAGAAGCTATAGCTTTCTATATGCTCTAAAGCTCATTTTAAAGTTTTTTTCTTTTTACACACCTTTTCTTCCAGTAATGGCTTGAACAGAAATTATGATTAAGTATAGAAACTGTGTTGCTGTTCAGCTTTAGTTTTCATTGCATCATTTCAACACACATTTCCTGACCAAGGCAGTACAGTAATAACCATTTAGGAAATAAGAAAAGAATTTCAGTTTTATTTTTTTTTTCTTTCAAGGAAGACATAAGTTGTACCCAAGGTTCAGGAAAATAAACTAACAGCCCTTTACTGTCTGGATACACAGGTCCTATCTGGGAACTGCCTGCCTCCCAATACACCGAAAAAGACAGCTTTTGCATTCCTCTGGTGTTAGACTGGGGTGAAGGCAGAGGTTCAAATTACCACAGTCATGTAGTTCAAGGGACTGCTGATATATATATATATATATATATATATGTATATATATATATATATATATATATATATATATATATATATATATATATATATATATACACACACACACACACATATATATATATATATATATATATATGTATATACACACACACACACACACACACACACACACACACACACACATACACGGATTCACTTCAGAAGCTCAAAATACTGAAATCTCGAATTTCAGTATCTCGAGCCCAAGAAGCTGAATCCACACAACAACGAAAACTGAAAGCCATGAAATTTAAAACCTCGAATACTGGAGGTTTTGAATTTCACGGTACTACAACACACACACACACACACACCATCCTCCACACAAACATGCACAATCTCTCTACTACATCCCCCACACACCCCCCTACTTAAATATTCTCACTCAGAGGTCGCACTACATACAAACACACACAAAACACTACCACACAAGCTACATTCTCCTCGCGCACACACATCACAGCAGCAAAACACACTGACACACACCACAGCCCCTACCCAAACCCCTTAACACACACACACACTTACCTGAATACATGACCACAGCGAAAATTTAGAAGCGTGAAATTCAAAACCTCCGGCATTCCAGGTTTTGAATTTCACGCTTCTAAACTTTTGCTGTTCTGTGGATTCGCTTTGCTCGAGATACTGAAATTCAAGATTTCAGTATTTCAAGCTTCTGAAGGAACCCATACACACATAGTATGCCTCCTCACTCCAAACTGTCAAAGGCAGCTACCTGTATATGTGCCCTAAGTGTGTCTGAGGAAAGTGAAAAAATAATGATTACAGTAACAAATTCTACTTTGTTGCGCCTACACAAGTTGTAGTAACCTTCTTTGGACAGCTCTGAGGTATGTAAGAAAAGTAAAAGAAACAATGACCACACTGTCCTTAGCCCAAATGCAAGTTTTAATGACCTCATGTGCACACCTCTAAGATTTGACTGTGAGGAATAACACCATAGCCCCCCCCCCCAATATAACCTACAGCAGCTTTCTATACACACCTATCTGAACAGGGCTGGTTTTAGGATGGGTGCAGCTGAGAGCAGAGACCATTATCAGCTTTATCCTAACAGAGTCATATCATAGCCCTGTTCAGGTTAAAGAGCAAAATCAGAAAATTAATACATATTTTTTTCACCTCATTTTCCTCAAACAACAGCACTTGTGGGGCCCCCACACAGTCAACAATGATTAAGGAGCCCTTTGTATCCATTTATACAGTCTGGGGAGTAGGGGTCCCCAGAGTCTTAGAAGATCTAAGTGTCTGAATGTTCTGGGTTATATGTTATGCCTTATTTTTTAATATAATTTCTTGTTGGCTGCAGTTGCTTTAATGACACTCAGAAGAATAATGCATGTGTCGTGGCTTTATTGTGTGAGCGCACAGATAAAACCCACTGACATTTTTACACACACACACACACACACACACACACACACACACACACACACACACACACACACACACACACTCAAGCATAAGTCATAGCAATACTAATTTTGTACTTATTTCAGCAATACATTGTACAACACTGATACCAGAACACCAGATAAGTGACTGCTGTTAAATAGTCTTCAAACAGAAGCAGGGATGGGTCACTTTTATTTACCTCAGTGAGAAATAATGCAAACTTCTCACTGTCCCTGATTTCACAGACCTTCCCTGGTTTTGCACATAATTTTGTTCTGTCCTTTGTAACACATTTGATTTTCTTGTAAATCATTAGGGATTACAGACAGTCAGTAAATCCAGACAGAGTTTTATACTTAATGACCAAAAAAAAAGGATGTTCTTACAAAAGGTGTTATATAATTAACTTTTTCACTGAATCAGAATAATATGTAAAATGCGTTCCTGATTTTGAGCCTTTATTCTGCTATTATTGGTATTGCTCTGAATTCTTCAGTGAAGAAGTTGAGATTTACAGTATCTTGTATTCTGCAGGTATTTATAAAACTCCCTAAAAGACAAAACCATACCTGAAGATCAGAAGTATCAGCTGTTCTTACAATCCAAGGTAGGCACAGACACTGGTCACTGGGCTGCTGATCTCTCTAGTGCTTACCATGCTTAGGATCATTATCAGCTTTATCCTAACAGGGTCATATCACAGACCTGTTCAGATTAAAGAGAATAATCAGGGAACAAATGCATTTTTTCTACTCATTTTCCCCAACTGGCAGCAGCTTTTGTGGGGCCCCCACACAGTGAAGGATTATTAATGGGTCCCCCTTGTAGCCACAGTTATTGGAGATACCGAAAGATGGCTATGTTGTTAGTTTTATTGTGGAGAATGTCCATCAGCAGGGTTTAACTAAGCCATGGGCACTATGTTAGTGGTAAAATATTTAATGGAACTGTGAAGGCTCTTGATTGATAAAACCTTGTTACTGTAACCAAAGGCATTTTTGAATTTTAAAGGAGATATAAATAAGCATTATTACCCACCTGGTTTATTAAGTATACAAGATTAATGTACTAGCTTTTGTTGGTTTGACAGACATGTTACAAAATATCAAGGTAAGATCATTTGCTGAGGCTGGGGGCCCCCCAGGAACAAGGGGCCCCCAGCGACCGCAGGGTTCGCTGGTGCCTAAAGCCGGCTATGGTGCATGTAATTATAAACAACCTGGTATGATTTTTAAACATCCCCACTTAGCTTTTTTTGTTGAGTGTTATGTTTTATGTATACTGTTCTACAAAGAATTAAATTTATTTGGCATTCTGCACCCTCCGTTATGCTTTTTACATTGGGAAAATCAATTGTTCCTTTAAGGAATGCATTTTGGAACACTTGAGAGACATTAGGAATGGGAGACAGGAAAATGCATTAGCATACCATGTGGTGACTGAAAGGAACTCCCACAAGTTAAAGTTTCTGGCACTGGAGGTAGTTGGAATTGATATCAGGGGCCAGGATCTTAAGAACAAGACAGAAGCAAAGGAACAAGCCTGGATGGTACTACTCCAAGCAGACCGGTTTCCAGGACTAAATGTGGTTATTTCCCTGAAGCCTATGTTGAAGGCACGCCCATTCCCACATTAATGTGTGCATGTATTTTTTATATGAATGTTTTAAAGTTTTGTGCTTTGTAAGTACATTGCCATTATGTGATGCAATTTATCTATTACTGTTGTTTAAAATTTTTTTACATGTTTTTTGTAAAAGGAAATGATGTCACAGTGCTATTGCTATATAAATGGTTCTTTTTAATGTGACTGCTTGATGAAGTGATCTATTGTATTGTGAAAGCGCTTACTGGTTTTTATCTTTACTTTTCAGTTGAATAAAACAACCTACAGCTGTGGTGGCTTGACACTTTGTTTATTTGGATACTGTCCTTTGTTTATGTACCGCTCCTTTACCTTAGTGGTCTTTCATTGTTTTTTGACTTGCTGAGTCTGTCTGCCAGATTGTTGGTTTTCCCCCGAATGTGGGTTGCAACCAAAAGGCAATCTGAAGATATCGCCTATTCCCACACCCTCACTGCCTCTCTGCACAAGGGATATGAAGGGATTCCTCCTTATTTGTTGATGTACTATACAGCAGCCATGTTGTCTGTGTGTACTGTAATTGGTTAGGAGGACTGTTCTCATCTCTAGGACATTGATATGCAACCTGATCTCGGTGGGGGACCATGTGCCTTGGACCATCTTCTCATTGTAATGCCCCCCTCCACCCAAACTGGGAAGTGTCCGTGGTCACAGTAGCTATAGGAAGACTGTTTAAGAATGGTCCTGTCTAGAATGACGTTGTCTGTTTAGATCCACCAACTGAGGTGAAGCCTGCAGATGGGAGTCAACCTGATGCAAAGTGACAATGGCTGACAAAGCATGGACCATTGTGTCGCTAACGTCCACTGAAGGACCTGCATGAACAATCTAGCTAAAGGGACCGACAGAATAGCTGCAGACATGGTTCCCAGGGTTTGCAGAATCGAACAAGCCAAAGGGGCCTGTTGGGTTAATAGTTCTTGTACCCGATTCCTCGGGATGGTTACCCTGTGAAAGGGAAGAGAGGCTATCTGATCCTTCACATTCAGCTGTGTACCTATGAATTCCATGTTCTGTGTCAGAGTCAGATTGGATCAGCTCATGTTTATGGTGATGCCCAGTGAGTGTGATAACTGGATTAGGTAATCCCTAGCTTCGATTAGCTGATACCTCTCAGGGTCGGTTAGAAGCCAATCGTCTAAATATGGAAACACCTGGAATCCCTTGAGCCTCAAGTGAGCTGCTACCACTGCCATGCATTTGGTGAACACCCGGGGGTCTGTGGTGAGCCCAAAGGGCAGTGCTCTTAACTGGTAATGATTGGCTCTCAGCTGGAAGAGCAGATATCTCCTGGAATGCCTGTATATTTTGATGTGACAGTACGCGTTCTCGAGATCTAGTCATCCTTGTGCAACAGTGACAGAATGGACTGAACCATAACCATTCAGAACCTCAACTTCTTTATGTAATCATTTAGTTTGCACAAATCCAGGATGAGTCTTAGGATCCCTGTCTTTTTTGGCACCAAAATGAAGCAAGAGGAGGGTCCAAATCCTCTCTGTTCAGCTGGGACATCTTGGGTGACTCTCTTTTGCAATAGTAGTTGGATTTCCTATGCTGCCTGTTCCCTTTGACTGTGTGGCACACTGGGAAGGCTTCTGGAGGAAGGAAAGAGAATGGGATGTAGTAACCTCTGGATATTATGCTGAGCACCCAGTGATTCTGAGTCAGCTAGGTCCAGGCTTCTGGGTGCAAAGCAAGTCTGCCTCCAACTGCCTCCAGAGACAGGCAGTCAGGCAGAGCTTTAGGAGAACTGGTAGGGCTCATCAGGAAACGGTTCCCTAAAGCCCTGTTTTTGTGGACCCCTCTGGTTCTAGGGTGGTATCTACCATCAAACCCTTCCCCTCTGCCTCTAGTGAAGGGTTCCCCATGCAGGTCCTGGAAAAAAACTTGGGACTTGAGAAATTACATTTTCTCACCCTCATGCTGATTCCTGGAGAAGGACCTCTTGGGGGGTAGAAGACTCGATTCCCATGGGAGAAAGGGTCTTTCTATCCTTTTCACTGCGGGTAAGAGTGTCTCGAACTGATGGTCCAAAAAGGGAAGAATCATTGTAAAGTGCATTCACAAATGATGCCTTAAAAGGCTCCGCAAAATCACATTTCATGAAGACTGTGCATTGTCTCAAAGTCTGAGCACAGCTTTCAATTCAGTGGTTAGCCAGGGGGATTTGTTGTGTCTGAAAAGGCACAGCTTGAGAGGAAAGTATTTGTCTTGAAGTTGGAGGTGGGTGTGTGTCCTAAGTGAAAATCCTGAACTGGCTGCTCGCGAGATGCCCTCCATAGTATGGGAGATTAACTTAATCGAAGAATTGGCGACAGAAGACAGAGTGGTCATCTTGGGAGAAACCTTCTTAAATTCCTCCACAGGCATGGACTCAGAGAGAAGCTGACAGTTCTTTAATCAGATCTGTCTGGAGTTGAGTAAAATGGGCCAGATAGTTTAACAACCTCAATGCAAAAGTGGCCGAGGCATAATGCAGTCGAGTAAAATGGGCCAGGAAGTTTAACAACCTCAATGCAAAAGTGGCCGAGGCACAGACTCGCTTCCCAATCCTGTCCAGTGTTCTAGACTCCTTAAGTGGATGGACATTATTCATTTCCCCTACTAGCTCCTTTTTAGTGACTGCCGCCACCACAATGGCATCGACTACAGGATCCTTACTCCAGTGCTTTCTTTCTGCAGGGGGGACAAGAAACCTTTTTCTTTCTTTCTTTTGGGTATAGGCTCAATGGTGTCTGGTTCCTTTCATGCTCAGCTAGATACTAAATCCACCAGGGTATCCGCACGGGGGGATCACCCAAGACATAGATGGGTCTGTCCCAAACGCCTCCAAGAGAAATGACTACTCTGGAGGAGGAGGTTGGGCAAACCACCCACCTTTCTGCTTTAGGATCTCTAAAATGTCTCCAAAGGACATGTCTTCAGGTGGGGATCAGGGGGATACTTCCCCTCATTGAAGTCAGTATCCTCAGTCAAGGACTCCAAAGGGAAGTCCAAATGCCTCCTTTTACATGTCTTCTTCCGAGGAACTTCCACAGCTGGGTGTTCAGGAGAAGTGTCAGAAGAAGGGGATCCTCCTGAACAGAGACCTCTTGGAGGCTGCTCAGAATGGGAAGACTTGAAGCAGGACAAGGAAGAGCAAGGCCTGGATCCAATGGAGGTACAGGGGCATATTGAGGTGCCTGTGCCATAGGGTCTCCAACTTGGGGAAAAAACCCTTTTCACTACCTGGAAGGCCGAGGGACCATGAGAAGCCCTTTCCTTCTCCCCTGGAGCCGAGATCACTGAGGAAAAATGATCAGGGCTCTCTCTGGATCCATGACCTCCAGAAGGGACCAGACCCCAGCTGTTGAGTGCCAAGGCACCTAAGGGAAAGGATGGCTCCAAAAAACACATGGCCAATCTCTGTCCCCTGGACCCAGCACAGATGGCATGGCTCTGAGACTCACTCTGCTCCAAAAATGTCTGACCAGGACTCGTCAAGGGCATCTTCCGCATTGAGGAAAGGAGCTTCCTTGCTGCCAAAGTCCAAAATCTTCCAACTCCAAAACTGAGGGTCAGACTGGAAAAGAAATCCTGACAGTATGGCTTGGATAGCTCACAGTTCCAGCAGGGGATGGAGCCGAGAATACCCTCATCTGGATCTGGCCTTTAAGAATCTCATCATCCTGTCCATATCCACCTCAGACCAGCTTCTAGAGGACCTTGATGAAGCCAAGTAGGGAGGCCAGGAATGCTTAGATTTAGTGGACAGTGCAGAGGATACATTATCAAAATCCTAGGATCTGTAGGAACAGGATCTGAAGCAGGAGCCAATGAAGGTATAGGAGATATGGTGATGACATCCCCTGGATCCATGGAAACTGGAGGATCTGACCAAGGAGGTAATATCTGTGGATCCAACAGAGTTGGAGCCAGCAATTGTTTGTGCTTCATGGTTTTGAGAGAGTCCCTCGGAGGAAACAGGGAGGGACTTCTTTTTCTACTCATTTGCCCCCGCAGGGCAGTAAGAAGAAAAAGCCACAGAAGGGAACTGAGCCTCCACAACCAAGGAGGGAAGAAGGCCCCTAAGGATAAGCTTATTCTGATGGTTTGCTAAAGCCTGTGGGTTAAAAGCTGCACAGGTGGTCGGCACCGAGGCAGTACATGCACTCCTCGTGGGCATCTGGTTGGGAATTTTATGCCCATAAGAACTGCAGCATTTAAAGCCAGAGACCAGCTTGTCTGCCATGCCTAGGAAGGAAATCCCGCCAAAATTAATGGCCACTAAGAGAACTGAAATAAGGCTTTAATATTAACTTCAATCCAAAAAATTTTAAGTCTAACTTTAATTCTAAGGTAGTCTAGGGAGAAAATCTTTAAATGCAACTCTCTCAACAACTAATGTAAGAAAAATCAACTACTATGGAGGATTTACAAAAACGAAACTGCGGGCATTTAAAGAAAACCCAGAGAAGACACACACACACACACACACACACACACACACACACACACACACACACACACTGCTCACACCAAGAATTTACGAAAGCTATGATATTAATAATTACAAATCTACCTAATGCTTGAGAGAAGGCTGATCTGCATCTTGTTCACTGAGTGGCAAATGAGATATGAGGTACTTGGGTAGATTAGGGCATTATGGGTATGAAGGAGAAGCTTGAGGGTCGCATCCAAGTCTGTAGTATGTGGCCGAGCTGGGTCCGAGGGTCAGATCGGAGATCCCATCGTGAGGAGGAATGAAGACAACATCAGATCTATTTGTTAAGAAATGCTGGAACTTGGTGACAGTGTTGGGGCTAACCCCAATTTCTTGAAGGGAGTGAAGGAGCAGAAAATGGTCAATTAGGTCAAAAGCTTTGGTAAAGTCAATGAAGAGAGCTTCTGAAAGGCTTCCTTTATACATGTTGAGAAGGATCTCATTTGTAAGTTACTATAGTGTTGTTACTGTGTTCCAGCCAGAATCCATGCTGTTTAAGAATGAGAAGGTAGTACTGTTGGATGTAAGGGGACAGCTGGTTGTAGATTATTTTTCAAGTATTTTCCCCAAGTGTAGGGAGGATGGAGATAGGATAGAAGTGAAGGTTTTTAATGGCTGAGGCTGTCTGGGAAAGGGTTTAACCAGAGCGGTTTTCTGTCGGCCATCGTATTTTGAATTAAGCAGAGGTTATAAATATGTAGAAGAGGTGTGGTAAGGAGTCTTTGCAGAATGATATAAAGCAAGATAGTAGATTGTCTGCACCAGGGGGTGAATCCAGGGGCATGTTTTCTAGAAGGGGAACAAGTTATTTGTGTGCAATGTTCTTAAAATAGAACAGGAGGATAAAAGACTGAGGGCTAGGTGAGTTGGGGGAGAGGCAGAGTCTGTGGTACTACTGACGTGGCTGAATTCTTTGAGAAAGTCAGAGGTTAACAAGTTGGTCTTGAGAGGTATGGATGGTGCTAGGATAGGAAGTGAGATAAGTGAATTATGGCCTGTGAGAAGATTTACCTCCTGACAAAAAAGTTTGGGTTTGCCTAGAAGAGCAAGTTGCTTGATTTTGAAGTAGATGGTTTTGTGCCTGCATACATCTTGCTTAGTTTGATTACATAGACTGGCAAAAGCAGTGCAATTTTCTGGTGAGGGGTTTTGTCTCCATGAAGACTGTGCATTGTCTCAAACTTTGAGTACAGCTTTCAGTTCAGTGGTTAGCCAGTGGGCTTTGTTGTATCTAAAAAGGCACTGCTTGAAAGTGAAGACTTTGTCTTGAAGTTGGAGGTGTGTGTGTGTCAGAGCTGTTGCAGCCAAACTGGAGTTCTGTAAGCTGGCAATGGGAGACCAGTCAAAAGTTGCTAGGTGTGTGTATACTTTCAACATCTTTAAATAAAATTAAGTCATGTGACCACAATTTATCAATGAACAAAATTATATTACTTGGAAGTGCACATTTCAGATGAAAAAAGATATTTAAGCTTTGCAAATTATTAGGATTCAAAGAAAGTTGCTAAATAATTTTTGCATTCCAACACGTCAACCCCTGTAGTCAGGGTTTGACAATCAGCACAAAAACATTTTTTTTAATTAGTGAACACCTTTTGTGTGCTGTCTACAGCATTATTCCTGTTTGAATACTGATGTTCTAAAATATATTGATAGAGCCTTCTAGTGGTCATGCCAATGTAAAAAACTAGCATCTTGTACACTTTGCACAATAAATCAAACATTAACTATTACAATTAGAATGTCGATTGGAATCTATATCTTTCCTATAACCCAGTACTCAAATGTATGACCCTCTAAGAGTAATTCTACAAGCTGAGCATGCTCCACATTTGTATGCAACACAAATCTTAAATCACATGTGCCTAAACTCATTGTTCTAACAAAAACTTTATACTGTATTGTGGGAAAGTTTTTTAAACATAAGCTTCTCTACTACTAAATTAAACAGCACTTGGCTGCCTTGCGAATTTCTCCAGTTGTTAATGTTAATACAGGTTTCTGCTGTTAATACATATAACCACTGGGATGTGGCAGAAATGGGTCTACTCTACAATGGTTAGCAAACATCAATAAAATTAAATTAAATAACATGGCAGCATTGGATACAACAGAAACATGCAAGTACCTCAAGAGACTACACAGAACTAGTGGGTTTGGTCTTAAAGGGTGGAGAGTTCAAGGAAGACAGAAAGACACAATTTTCTCATAAAATATAGTGGATTAGACTAGACTTCCTGAAGTAGTTGCCTCATCCAAAACAGGGAATTCAGGAATGCACTGCACAGACATATAGCAACTCTTCTCACAGTGAAAGAAAAAATGTCATTTGTTAATTAACATCTACAACTTGCCCAGACAGTTAGCACATAGGGAGACATGCATCTTTTTTATGCTTTTCAAAACCTGTTTCTGTAAATGAGCATCACAACAGAAAATGAGATGCAATTATCCCGCTTTAGAGGCAATTAGGAATACTTTACCTACTGTACTATGAGCAGTTCATGAAATCTAATTAGTGTAACAACGCACATAGGATACAAGTTTATAAAAGGGAAACAAAAATGGCACACTGTATCAAAAATCATAAAAACATACTAAGCTCAATACATATAAAGTCTTAAGGAAAGGAGGCTAACACACTCATAACAGAAATTTTAGTGACAGTGGAGAATAGCCAGTAATTTATTTTCCCAGCTGTCATCACACTGTGCCAGCACTGTAGTTTTACACCTGCCACATCCTTGTGACAACCTTGGGAGACAGGAGTGGCCATTTCCTAGCAATGTTCAACACATGGCTGATTTGACGATAACAGTGCCATTTGTTTGCTTTTGCTTTAATAATTTGTTTGTAAGGTAAAGATAGTACCCCCCTTCAACCCCCACTGCCTCAGTCTTTACAAAATATATAGCAGTGTTAGGGGCAGCAGCCTCTATTAATGAAATCAGTGATCTACTTGTACTTTCTATCCTTTTCTGCCCAATTGTCAATATATCTTTCTAGTTATTTGTCTATCCATTTACCTGCCTTTCTAAATTAAAGTAATGTAGGATCATGTTGAGGAAAATCTATCTAGTTATCTGGCTTCTTATCAATGTAGCTCACTAAATAAAAAGAAAAAAGATAATTCTGGATTGTGCAGTAAAAAGAAAAAAAAAACACTAATGCAGATTCTGAACAAAGACAACTCCACCTACTCACCTAATGATGTCACTTGCTATTTTGGCCCTGCATTTACATTGTAGCCCAGTGTTTTCCATTTTAGCCAAAATGTTCAAGTACCTCCAAATAGTTTGTGGGTGCCATATTTTGGGGAAAAATGAAGTACGACAAGAACAGGACACATTGCTATAAGGGATCTGTGGCTCATTTAAGACAGAATGAAATATTTCATAAGAAGGATGGTACTGGACAGTAAAATAATGGAATCAAAGTTTGTTAAATTCAAAGTGCAAGGATAGGCATAAAGTCACCTTTTGAAGACTTTTTGAAGACTGAGAGTTGGTATGAGATAAACTGTTGCATAGCTGTTACATAAGTTCATCCTGTGGCTTTATTCAGTAAAAAAGACAAAGCACCCCACACCCTCCAGTGGCACACAGGAATAAAGTCCTTGCTTTGACCAAGAAGACCCATGTTTGGGAAGCAGGCACAGCAGCTGGAGGGAGAGGGGCAGGAGGATGTAAGCTGCTTATGGCTCGTCCATCCTCGGGGTGGGGGGGGCAGCTTTGGCTTGCTGCTTGGGTGACACCCAGAGGGACAGCTGCGTAGAGCAGTATTCAGGGCCAGAGGGATATTTTGCTGCTGCATACATCAGGGGCTGTCACATAGAAAAGTTTGTCCACTCCTCATCCAAGGATTGGCAGCTTAGCATCATTCAACAGCTGCCACAAGAGTGTTAGGAGCTACCCAATGCCTGCATGGAGGGTGCAGAGGACTGGTAAAAGTTTACACACCCATGTAAAAATAAATGGTCCAAATGGTCACATGAAGTGAAGGCCAGCAGGCATGGAAGGTGCAGAAAAAAAGGATAAAGTAGCTGGGTTATGTTGTCCTTATCTGCTGTCAAAAGCCATGTTTTTGATGATTCATCTCAGTGTACACAAAAAAAGGGTGGTAGAACACAGCACTTCAAATAAAATGGTACAGGGTCTACATAGAAAGACATCGGACAGAAGACCAAAGATTTCAACAATAAAGTGAATGAAGATAAAGAGGAAAGGAATTAGAAAGGTGTGACAGCAGCAGCACTTAACCATTTCACTAGTATAGACAAATGTGAGAACAAAGCATTTTCCATTACAATTTCCACAAGGACAATGCAAGTTTGATCTGAAACTAGAAGGCAAACACTCAAAATATATCAAGAAAGAATGAAACAATACACAAAGTGTAGGTATTTATATTCTCTTAAACTCCTCTTTCAGAGGTTATATGGCATTACTATGCAAAGAAGTTTCTACTGTGACCAGGCAGAATCCTCCTAGCAGAGGCTGACATAAGTGGAGTTGAAAGGGGAAGAGAAGTAGAGCCACTCGGTAAGGAGGTGGAGCAGAGCTGGAGATGCCAGCATCATATATGCTGTCATGCAGACTAGGGCTTTTTCCTAGGCCCTAGTGTTACCTTGCCAACATAATTTTTAGAAGGTTGAATCAGATAATTAGAAGTGGCCAGCTGAGGACATGTCTGCTGTCGGACCTAGAATTGCCATGCCTCCTACGTTATCACAAAAGTCCCACCCAGCATGAGTTCAAAGTCATAGCCTTCTCCAGGGCTTGAAAAATGCTGTTAGTTAATAACACCTCCTCATATATGTTCACTCTCTAGGCATACAATTTACTTACTTTCATTGCAGATAAACACCCATCTATCAGTGTTTGTAAACACTGTAATAGGTAACATCTTACCAAGTCAGGTAGAGTAAATAAACTTAAACTTTTTAACATTCTAAAGCTAAGTGACTAAGGCACTTGTAATATTTTAAGTAAAAAAAGTATCATGGAAAGCAAACAGTGTATAAGAAGATTGCTTAGCAGTGGGTTGCACCACTACATGGAGAGTTCAGCTCTTCAGCCCACATCACCCACCTTTCCTCCCCAAGGAAGGCATTCTTTTATTATTTTCTTCTCGATTACTAATCAAGCTACTACTTCCTAGTATTCATATGAAGCACATGTGAGACTTGCACTAACCCTTTTGCCTCCAATCTTTATCCTGGCAACTTGTACTAAGTACTCCATCTCAATAAACAAAATTCATGTGCTATCATACTTGGTATTGTCTTTGCCTTCTTCACATCTCCCTGCTACCTTCTCACGAACTTCACCAACTCAAGTGGCTGTTGTCATACCTTTCCAAGTTATAAGAACTTACTTCTCAAAATTTAAATCTAACAATTCTACCTTAACTCATATGACAAACACCTAATGATATCCCTAGGAAAGATGCAAAAACACATTTGCTGTAGCTCTCTAGTTCTCCTGTCCTGCAGTGACAATAACCAAATAATCTTCTTGGACTAATAAATACTGCATTCTATAATCCCATAAATCCAAATGTCTCATCTCCCAAGGAATAATAATAGTGCATTTCAATGTCCATAGTTTTTGCAATAAAGTGACTCTCCACCTGGATATCCCTATAAAAGTGAGGTATAACCTCTGTCTCCAAAAATGACAAACTCCATACTGAAAACCCTGAAATTGTATTAGCAGCTTACAGCATCTACCAATAAGAAGGAAGTCACAAAAAGGTGCAGCTGTGTATCAGTTATATATACTGACACTCTCTCATGCACCAGATACATAACAGCTTTCAGCCCCATCCTAAGAGCCAATATTCTCTCTCTCTTCAAAATAAATAAATTTAAAAGCATCACACACTGGAGCATATGTAATGACCAATGGACTTTCCAAAAAAAACCCACTACCAATGACACTGTCATGTTTGGTCATGATCAAAGGTATGTATTTCTAGTCAGTAACTTTTTTCCCCCATTTGTGCAACTTGCTAACATAATGAGAAGAGATGAAAAGTTTTCTAAACATGAACATATGCGAGTATACTACATTGCATAGTCTCATCTTCCAACAGTATTACACATGTTGGTATTATGGCAGACTGTACCAGTTATCATCCAGTCTTTGCAATGCTGCAACTAAATGTCAAAATACTATGCAAGTTTTCAACATCCAGGAACACATTTCTACATAGCTAAACATGGAAACCATATCCCCTTAAAAAGTACAGTATTCAATGTGGATTATGAAGAGCTACAGAATGATATACTATTATCACTTGTTAAAGAGAAAAATCTTACAGCCTATTGCAACAAATAAAATACCAAAGCAGTTCACAATTATTATTCCACACCATCTTCCATCTGCTTAACCAAGGGAACATTACACAGCTGACTGGACTACTGCTGCCCCAGAATATGCAACTACCAACAAATTTAGCAGCTACTATTTTAAAGCCTCCTCAGTAGTAATCTGTCTCTAAAGACTGATCCATCTTTAAACTCAACACAAAATTTATTTGATGTATGCAGCTCTCAATCTCTGCTTCCTTAGCATGGAAGTTACTCCCCAGAAATAAACAAAAGATTAACACTGCTCCTAATCTTCCATCAGAAGTCCTAAATATTGCAGATGAAGCTATCAACAACCCTACAGCCATACTTACAAAATACCTAGTTACTGAATCTTCCTCTAGTGTAGGTCCCCCTGTACAAAACAGGAGCATCCTTGGACCTATCAAATTTTGTTCTCAGAGCTTTTCTCTCCCCTCTTTCAAATATATTAAAGAGGAGCACAAAAAAGGAGGTTCTGTTCCATCTAAACTCCCGACAACTTTACCTCAAATATGCAACACGGGGACCTTCCTATAAGAGCAGGGAACATGTTAAGAGTATGTGAGCAGAGCTCCCTCGCCTTCAAAATTTAACACCTTAATTTTAATGCTATAAGACTGAAACTGTCAATATGATTTCACCTGTGAGGCTCTGGTGATGTTGTGCATTATACATTCTACTAATATGATGAAAATAAAGAAAAAAGGATATGCTAACAGTGGGAAATCAGGCCGAATCCCTGTCTCGAAACTAGCACTGAGAGCTTGCTGACTAAAGATGGCAGCACAAAAGAAGAGATCCAGATCAATAATGTCAGAACTGCATAAGACTAGTATTAATTTTCTGGACTATATTAAAAGGATGGATAAAAGAACAGAAAAAGTGTAAGCAGCCTTGAATTCTCACACAGACCAGCCGATGGATTGGCATGAAAGAGGTGAAACCTATAACAACAACCTTGGACATAATAGAGGAATTTTTGTAGAATAAGACTATAGATATAGAAGGCAGAATAAAAAAATACACTTCATGGGTATTCCTAAAAAGCTAAGGTGGTGAACTGTATAGAGTTTATGAAAGATGTCTTAATGGAATGGACTGTTTTGCTGAAAGAAGAGAAAGGACTTGAGAGAGGCAATATGTTTTTTCTTCCACAATCACGCCTGCCTAAGTTTTGTAAACCACTCTTGATTCACTTCCACACCTATGAAGCTAAAGAAAGTTTTTATGTAAAAAACTGTGGGGTCATATTAAGAAATAAAGGTGAAAAGAAACAAGACTTAGGTGTGGTTTCATTACTTAAAACAATATAAAAGAGAGTTTGATGTTGTGCAGGAGAGAAAAGTTTAAAATTAAAGTGTTGTATCAAGTCTGTATAAGAGTGATGTTCCCTGGGGAGCAGTCACACTGTATGCTGTTGAAGATGCAGTGGTGAAGCTCAGTCCACTGCTTCATGAGGAAGGCAAGGGCTCATCACAGACTGGAAGTACAGGAAGACTTTTCAACCACTTCAGAATGACTGAAAAGGACAAAAAAAGTACAGAAGTGTAAGTACACTTACCATAAAAGCTGATGTTTGAATAATCACCACTGCAGTACATTTAGCTATATGGATTATATCCTAAGAATATAACAGCCAGCCAGTGCTTAAAGGCATCTTGTCCATGTCCAGTTAGTCAGCTCAAGCAGAGCTGAAAAAAAAATTGGCTTGGGCACCAAGCCCTTCAGAGCTTTCATGCCAACTGAGAGAGGAAGGCTACAGCTATGAAAAGATCAGTGCTAGGAAATTAAACATAAATGTCTTCTCTCTATGTCAACAAAAACATACAAAAATAGGGGAATGGACATCTACGGTTATGACACATTTATTCACACAACTAAGTTATTTAAATTGATCACTGCAGCAGTAGCCCTAGCTATCTGGGAAGAATACTGCAGCTTAAAACGATGAGAAGGAGAAAGGATGTGGATCTAGGATCCCCTGGTGAATGGTCTATCAAAGTCTGTCCTATACCTAGAGAAGGAATCAAGCTTGTAGTGTTTTGCAAACATATGTACAGAAGAGCCAAGTTGCTGTTTCTAGAATGCTGCTATAATCCATACCTTTCCAAAAAGCCACAGATGAAGCCAAGGTCCTGGAAGAATGAGCCTTGACCCTGCTTGGAATTGCCTTGTTTTGTCAGTTACAACAAAAGGTAATAGTATGAGATAAACACTTGGAAATAGTCTGCTTTCACACAGGTTGTCCTTTCATCTTGCCTTCACAGCAAATGAATAACTGGTCAGAGTTCCTGAATGTTTTAATTTTGTCAAGCTACTATCTGAGCTGTCTGTGGACATCCAAAGTATGGAGTATCCTCCCTTCCTCATTTTTAGGTTCCAGAAAGAAAATACAGAACTAGACAGCTTCCCTCAAGGTAAACTTGGATACCACTTTATGCATAAATTAAAGGCATCTCGAGGAAACTAACTTTGTGGAAAATGAGAAGGTTAATCCACTGTAAGAGCTTACAACTCAGACACTCTTCTTACAGAAATTAGCACAATCAGCAAAACTATTTTCCACGTTAAGAACTTTAAGTTAGCCTGATGATCTGGTTCAAACAGAGCCACAGTTTATTTTGCCAATACAGAATTCAGAACCCAAAAAGGTGCCCCCTGTTTTCCAGGAGGCTTAGTATGCAAATATCCTTTCAAAAACATTTTAGTATGTGAATGTAATAACAGAGGGGGATCCACAAACAGACAAATGAGTAAGGGAGGCCATAGGATAATAACACACAAATAATGGAGAACGAGAGAAACACAAGCCTTAAAGGAGTCCTGGTCCTAGAAAATAATTTCCATTTCCTAATATGTAATTATCTAGTAGCAAGTTTTCTGGTTTCCTTTAATACATGCAGCACATCCTCAGAAAATAGTTGCCTAAAAGGTATTATAACTATTATCCAGGCAATCAGAAACTGCTCTCTGGAGTTAGGATGTATCAAACACCCCGTTTTGCATACATTTTTCTAGTCGGAAAGGAATCTTGTGGTAATTTCCTGAGGACGCTTCGAACAGATGAGACCGTTACTGTTGCCTGGGCCAGAAGGAGCTCACTATGCTAATCGTTGGAGATCCTTTCTGAATTCTCAGAACGACCCCAGATATAAACAGGAAGTGTGAAAAAGCATACATGAACATTCCTGTCCAACGAAAACAAGTGGCATCAACCTTCCTGGCCTTCCTGCACGGAGTCCTGGGGAAGAATTTTACCAAATGACTGCTAGAGGCAAAAAGCTATCTCTGAGGTACACCCCAAAGCTGGATCAATTCCTGGGAAACCCCAATTCAGTTTCCATTCATTTAGGTTTTGTCCTGGTACTGCTTAGCCTGTCTGCAAAAGAGTTTGCTCTGATAGTATACAAAATGCCTGCACAGCAAGGTTGTGCTGAAAAGCTATATCTTGGCTACTATATCTAGAGTCTGCACAGAGGGCAGAACTGATTCCGCCTTGTTTCTGGTAATGTACCATATTGGTCTATAGCTACTTGTAGTGGTCCTGGTGACCAATGATGATTGGGACAGGTGAAAGCATTTATTACAGCCAGCATCTCTTATAGTTGTCTATTCTGGTATGTCTTTTTTGTTCCAAAGACCCTGTAATTTTATCCCCATAGATACTGCTACCAAAGGCTTCTACTGTTACAAACGGTGCTAAAACTGGAAGGGAAAAGGGAAGACTTGGATTCAGATAAAACTGGTCTCTCCACTAAAGAATTTCTCTTTTCACAACACAAAACTTTGATCTGAAATGTCAGGGGATATTAACAACTGGATCATAATAATTTTGGGTACCATTACGTTTTTCTCATGTGAAGTCTAGCTAGAAGAATCATGAGACTCAAATACCATGACACCTAGTATACTATGAAATTGCCTTACTGAGACATTTGGTTGAGTGGAAAAACTCAAGAACAGATCTTATATTTAGATCTACATTTCCCTGTGGAAGAAAAGCTCTTTGAACTGAGGTATCTAGCGGACACCCCATAGAAACAATCCTGTGCAAAGGGGTTAAACAAGATTTTTGGATATTCTCCTGAAACCTCAGTCTGTACAAGAGATCTCTCACCCGAGTGAAAGATTTTTGACACTGGAAAAGATTCTGCAAATATAAGCATGTCATATAAAAATAAGGAAATATGTGAATACCTTGCAGTTTGTGGTGTGTTATCATTGAAGTTAAACACTTTGTAAACACCCTTGGGGCAGTGGATAACCCAAAGGGAAATGCAGATTACTGAAAGTGTGATCCAGATACAGAAAACTTTAGGAATATCTCAAATCTGAAGCTATAGAAATGTGACAGTCACCCTTTAAATCTAGGGTCACCAAAATGTTAAATGGGAAATGAGGGGTAAAAGGTTCTGAATGTTTTAAACATGAGACCTGTCACAAACTGGTTTAAAAAGGAAAGATCCAGAATTGGACTCCATGAATCTTCTTTCTCATGAACCAGAAACCTTCTTGAATAAAAACTCTCTCCTGTCTAAGGAGTAAGAACCCATTATATTATCCCCAAGTCAGCAGATGCTGAATGGCAGGTGGGAAAAAACTTTAAAAAAAAAAAAAAAAAACTTTACTGAATTATCACTTATGGCATAGGCAAATTTACATTTACACAAAAGTCAAACTGCATTAACAATACTTCACATATGTTGCTATATCATATAACCTAAGCACTATTACATAAATTATTCAATTCTGCCCCCCCCCCCTTTTTTTTAACAACTTTTGATCTGGCAGATGAGGAGGAATGCACTAAAACGGAGGAAGAGATTCACACTGCCATCTGTATCAGTGGTGAATCACTTCCATTACCCAGAAACCATTTGTCTGAGACTATCTGTTGCCAAAGAGAAAAATGGAGGTTCAGACTTTTGGGGAATTATTAAAGGCTTGCCAGGGTGGAGAGGGGGAATCTGAAGATGGTCATTCAGACTTGTTAGACTTTTGTTTATTCTGGGTGCCTTCTCCTTTCTTCCTACAGCCTTCCTGCCAACCCTTTCTACAATTCTGCTTACTAATAGCTTGCTGCGTCTGCTTATTTTGCTTTATGTAAAATATTTTAGAGATGGCATTAAACCCCTTGACAAACTTAGAGAAAGAATGCTGAAAAATCTGCAAAATTCCCTGAATCAGCTTACCTCTCTCACCACACTTTTTAGGACGTCTGTGGTGCAAAGACTACCTCTTTGTTGAAGGTCTAAGGGAAAATTTAAATTTTGAGATTTAAGATTCACACAAAGATTTTGAGTACACAGCTACACAAACCTCCGTATAACAGCTCCAGTAGCAGCAGCCCTGGAAGTTGAAAATGGCATCAACCAAATCATCAGCACATTTCAAAGAGTGGGAAACCATTTGAGAGACCAAAGCAATAATATTACACAAAGATGTTTTTTCCTCAGATGAGGATAAATAGGTCATAACATTCCTCATATTCACAAAAGAGGCAAGAATGAACTTAAACATACGAGCTGAACTGAGAATTTTAAAAATAAGTGTTTCAGAAGAAAACACTCTTTCCCCTCATCTATCAAAACCTTTCCCATTCTTGTCAGAAGGGAAGAGACTGGCATTAACCACATGTTTATCAGCAGGTGGGTTCACCAGAAAAATCACTGCTGGATCTGAACTGGGGTTTGACCATAAAACTGTATAAAGTTTGTAAATCTGCTTTATTGGGGGCAGTGCTAGATAGAACAGCAGGAGGGGCTGGAGTATGTCCAGGAAAACTACTTGCAGTGAATCATAAGATTTCTTAAGAGACTGTGGAAGATCATTATGCTCTCACTAAAACAAGTGATTCATTCTGGAAAGTGTTTCAGAAAAGAGAATGCTTCCAGCGGACTGTCAGAAACCATACTATACTCAGAATCAGACACCTGAGGAGAAAAAAATGGATTAGAATTTGTCCCTTCACAATCATGCAGTGGTTCAAATCACTACTTTTAACAGAAAAGCCCGAAATGGAAGGATCCAAAGCGTGAACTAAGCCATGAGTTATCCAATAAAGCATTCCTGCCCCAAGTAACTGAGACGTCTTAATTTCTCAAATGTTGTAGTACTTTGAGAAAAATTTCTGAAGATTTACTTTTGACAAGCACTCCAATCTGGCTTGGCAAAGAGGTATTCCCTACTCCTCCTTCCAGGATTGACAAGAGTGGTTCTCCCTTGCCTACCACAGGTACTTCAACAGCCACAGAGGGTGCCTATCCCCCAGTCTATGGTGGCTGTAAGGACTACACCAGAGAGAGGCAAGGAAAAAAATGAACAGTCTGAGGCACCAGAATTGGCCACAACAGAATCACCCATATGTGGCTGAGGCACTTTAATCTGCAGCAGTGGCAAAAGCTGCTTATTTTTTTTTTCTTTTTGAGGCTGGAAGAAGGAAGAACCAAGGAACTGGTATTTTGTTTCATATTAAAAATGCCAAAAAAAGATGAATAATTTTTGGGGAAGCCTGGCAGCAGCAGTCAGTGATATGAAAAAAGTCACATTTGTCACCAAAAAAAAAAAAATACTGAAAAACACTTTAAACACTTACCCCAGCCACCAATAGTAAAACAGCACAATTACCAAGAAAAAAATAGTTCTGGCTTAGTTTTAAAAAATAGTTATGTACTTACCATAAAGTTCCATCTGTGTTGTCTTTTTTCATTTTTTCCTCACATATGAGTTTGGATCCAGCAAGGCCGTTGCAACAAGCTCTCAAGCACCCTACCCCATCCATAATGCTTCTCCCCTAATCACCTCAGATCTTGTTTGCCTATAATCATAAAAAAATGATAGAATAGGAAATTACCTACATAAGGGTAAGACCATTTCTGGCTTTCACAATAGCCAATACACAAATTTAGGTCAACTCGCTCATCCAGAAACCAAAAAGGGGACAGGGGATGGTGGGTAAGATTGTGAGGAAAAAATGAAAATGGACAACACAGATGGAACTTTATGGTAAGTACATAATTATTTTATCTGATGTCAATTTTCATTTTATCCTCACATATGGGACAGAGTCCCCCAGCTACCTTTTTCCTGGGTGGCCTTACGGAAGGACATTCTTCAGAACCATTGAACCAAAGGAGGCCCTACTCCTAGAGATCAAATCCAGCTTGTAATGAGTAATGAAGTTATGAGGGATAGCCCACTGCTGTGCAAATTTTGTCCATGGATGCTCTAGACTGAAAAACTGAAGAGGAGGCCACTGCTCTAGTGGAGTGAGCTCAAACAGGTTTTGGCAGCTCTAAACCTTGACTCTTGTAAATATAAGATATGCAGTCTGTAATCCATTTAGCTAGAGTCACCTTGGTCACTGGAAGCACCAATTTATTTTCTGAGGAGGCGGCAAATGATTGACTTTGTTTTCTTATGTCCTTTGCTCTATGAAGGTAAAAACGTAGTTGTCTATGAACATTTAGCAAATGTAACATGTATTCACTTTTATTGGTGAAGTTTGGGAAGAAAACTGGCAGATTAAAGAATTGGTTAATGGTAATTTCTGAAACTATCTTTAGTAAGAATGAGGGGTTAGTACGTAAAGTGACCCTGTCCTTGTAAAAGATCAAATATGGTGCTTGGGATGATAAGGCCTGAATCTCAGAGATTCTCCCTGCCGATGTGATGGCTACCAAGAATATGGTTTTCCAAGAGAGAAACTTAAGTTGACAGGTAGCCACTGGTTCAAAGGGAGACTATATAATTTTCTGTAATATCAGATTTAAGTCCCAAGGAGGTCTAGCATCTTTATAAGGGGGATTATGTAAGAGAGTCCCTCTCAAAAAAGCTTTTACTGCACTTTTATCACAGAATAAGCTGACCCTTTCTTAAACAGCTGCGCTAAAAACACTACAATAGTGTGGATGGGAGCTGAAAAAGGATCAACATCATTTTGTTGAGACCAGTGTATGAATCTCCTCCATTTACTGTTATACAACTTTTGTGTGGACATCCTACGGGAGGATAATAGGATAAGGAGCACTGGTGAGGACAGCATAGGCTGTCTGGCTATCAGCGGAATTGGAGATGCCAAGCTATTAGCTTGAGATTGTGAATGTCTGGCATTCGTGTTGGATGCAACAGGTCATCTGGAATTGGATCCAGAATTCATGGTTTTTTACATAGGTGGGGCCAAAGAAAGGGAAAACAGATTTGTCAAGGCCAATACGGGGTAATGAGGATTACTTTTCTCTTCAACCTGTTCGCTTTCTGAAGAAATCTGGGGATTAATGGAGTAGCGGGAAAAGCATATAACAGACCGGAAGACCAATCATGAGTGAGAGAAACCCTTGAGGACTTCCCTCTTGGGGGGATAAAGGCAAAGTAGCTTCTGAGTTTGTTGCTCAGAGGGGATGCAAAAATGTCACAGCAAGGCTGGCCCCATTTATGGATTATGTCTTCCACCTCTTTCTGATTGAAAGACCACTCGTGAGGCATAATTATGGACCTGCTCAATTTGTCTGCTATCACGTTCGACTTTCCTGGAATGTGTGCTGCTATCAGAAAGCGGTTGGATGAGATCACCCACTTCCACACTTTGAGTGCCTCTTGACAAAAGGGATATGACCTGTTCTCCCTTGTTTGTTGATGTAACAGACTACCGACATATTGTCCGACTGAACTGCAACTGTCCCACAAGGGAGAGCATTCAGAAAAGTTTACGCTACTAGCACCATACTCATCTCCAGGACATTAATGTACAACTTGGCCTCTTGAGTAGTCCACGTGCCTTGGACTGTTTTTCCCAGATAATGCCCCCTCCCACCCTATCTGGGAAGTGTCCATGGTCACTGTGGCCTTGGGGAGTGGGGGAATAAAGGGGTGACCTTGAATAAGCTGTTCCAAGTAACTCCACCATGACAGAGCCCTCTTGGAAGTGTTCGTAAACCTTATTGTGGCTGACTTGGATTGATGAAGGACAGACCACTGTACTGCAAAAAGCCAATAGTCTCATGTGGAATATGGTTAGTATTATTGCTGCTGCTGCCATAGAACCCAAGGCCTGAAGTATTGTTCAAGCAGGCAACCATGAATTGTGTAATAACTTTCTGATTTGATCTCTTATGGTTACCACTCTTGATGACAGGCGACATGCTACCATCTCAATTGTGTTTATGTTTGCTCCTATGAAGTCCAATTCTTGAGAGGGACATAGGTTTACCTTTTCGTAATTTACAGTAAAACTAAACAAAGAACAAGTTTGAAGAACCATGTCTTTTGCTTCTAGAAGTAGATGCCTGATCGGGGTGGTTATCAGCCAGTCATCTAGATACAGAGACAGCTGGATTCCTTGCTTTCTCAAGTGAGCTGCTACCACTGTTATATATTTGGTGAACACTCTGATGGCTGTAATAAGGTCAAAATGGCAGTACTCAAAACTGGCTCCCAGCTGAAAGTGCAAATCGCCTGACCATCTTTATATGGTAGTACGCATCCTGAAGGTCTACACAGCACATCCAATTGTCCTTTTCCAAAAATGGAAGGATGGACTGAACAGTGACCATCTGGAACTTACTCTGCTGAACTGATTTGCTTAGTCTGCAGAGAATCAATACTGGTCTCCAGTCCCCTGTATTTCTGGGTACCAAAAAGAATCTTAAGTACCAGATCCTCTCTGATCTGGCAGGAGTTCCTGGATGACTCTTGTCCAGCAGCTTTTGTATCTGATGGCTGCTTGCTCCATTTGACTGGATGGAACACCTGGGAAATTTTTGTTTTGGGGCGGTGGATGGGAAAAGGGGATATAGTATCCTCTGGATATCATCTTCTGTGCCCACTGGTCATTTGTTATTTTTAGCCAGGCTCTCAGGTACAGGGATAGTCAACCCCCATTTGCTTCCAGAGAACAGCAATTGGGCTTCCATTCAGAAGCGCTGAAAGGGTTTCCCAAAGAATTTATCTCTGGACCCTTGATGATGCTGAGCACCCCTCCTGCGATGGTGGTGTCTTCCATCTTTGTTCCCCCTTCTGCCTCTGGGGAAACTTTTACTACGTGCTTGAAGAAAAGACCCTTGTGATTTTCTGAACCACATTTTTCCACTGTTCCTCCAATTTTTTTTTTGAATATGGTCTCTGAGGAGTGGAAAGATGAATGCCCACAGCAGAAAGGGTCTTCTCCATTTTTCTTACATCTGAATAACAAATCTCTAACCACTAGGCCAAATAGGGAAGTGCTGTCAATTGAAGTGTTGACGAACGAAGATTTAAAGAGCTCAGCAAAGTTGCACAAGCGTCTCCAGGCCTGCCTCCTCATACAAAATGAGCCCCATGGAGGAGTTTGTAATGGAATGTAGGCTGGCCAGCTGTGAGGTAACAAAAGCTTGTGCCTCTTCAGGCACAGCTCCTGAGATGGTATCTGGCAACTCCTTGATCAGATCCCTCTGCAGTCTGGTAAAATGAGAAAGATAGTTGTTCAGGGACCTCTGGGCAAAGATCGCTGACGAAAACACATACTTTCCACATCTAGCAATCATCCTGAAATCCTTATTAGGAGAATGGATAGTAGAACTCTCTTCTGCAAGTTATTTTTTCATGGCTGCCACCACAACCATGGCATCTACTGGAAAATCTCTTGACCAATTTTTTTTTATCTTCAGGCACCGTTATTATTTTATTTGGTCTCTGGGTTGTTGTTTCAATGGAGTCTGGAGCCTCCCATGGCCACTGAGAGAGCAACTCAATGAGCTCATAGGTGGGTGGGATCACCCAGAAGGTAGATGGCCAGGATCTAACAGCTGCCAGGTACAGTGAATCCTCCAATGAGGCACCTCTCTGGTTCAAAATCTCTAGGATGTCCCAGAAGGAAACATCTGAAGGTGACAGTGGGGATCCCTCACCTTCACCAAGGTCAGTATCATCAGTGACAGACTCCTCTGCGGAGTCTAGGTGTTTCCTCACACTTCCTCTTACGAGGAACCTCCTTAGCAGGGACTTCTGGGGGAGGTATTGGAAGAGGATGGTGAACCCTCCTGGGTAGCCAGGGGCTTCTGGACCCACTGTCCCTGTGGGAGATCTGGTTGAGATGCTCAGTGGAGGGTCTGCAAGGCAAAAGACTTCGTATCCGATGGTGTAGATACTGACTGTTTTGGCAAGGAAGACAAGGCCCTCTCTCGAAGGCCTCAAAAGCTGACGGAGTCTGAGAAATAGAGGATCCCTAATCCAAGAGGTCATGTCTCCAGATCCAGGCACCCTCCAATCCAGAAGACAGCGACTCCAAAGCTGGAGTGGTGCCGGGCTGATTCAAGCTGAAGTTCTAAGACAAAGGGACAGCTCTGAAAACTTCAAAGCCGACCTTACAGTCTCAGACCCAACCAGGCCACCATGACCCTGAGAGCTCCTTGGCTCAGCGTGGCCAGAGGAACTCGCAGCAAAAGCCAGAGTCGAGTTAAGAAAGGTCCTCGGTTCTGACTCAGACAATATCAGATGGATTAGATCTGAAGGCTCTAAAACTTCCAGGGAAGTTGGAGGTGGAATCGGAAGTAGTAGGAAGAAGGTACTCAAAACTCCTGGCCCTTATGGGTTGGAGCCAAAGGGGACCTTGGAAAGCCCTACACCCAAAGGATCTTCTTGACCATCCTCTCCACATCATCTTCTGTAAGGCTTCTGGTCAACCGAGTTGATGATGCTGAGGGTGACTTTGGTCTCTCCAGGACACGAGAAAGTATTCTGGATGCCACTGGGTTAATAAAAGGAGAGTACCAAGTTCTAGGTAAAGACAGAATTGGTTTAAAAGGGCTCCCCATAGGATCCAACAGCAACCAATCCAATCTATCCTTCAGAGCAGAGATGTTTGGATCCGAAGCTATTGCATCCAACAGGGAAGTCCTTGAAGTCTTAGGATCCAACATTTTAACCATCTCTGGAGAATGCTCTGACTGAAACTTTGGAGCAGAAGGCCTCTTCCTTGCCTTGTCCAAAGTTCTAGAGGACAGGGAGGAAGCAGGGCTAGACTGTTCTACTTTGAAGAATCTCTCTTCTTATGTTTTTTTGTTGGAACTAGAAATGGCCTCCCCAAAAGAGAAAGGCAACATACCCTTTAGAATAAGCTTATTACGGTGTTCAACGAGGGCTCGGTGGTTGAACGCTTTGCAAATGTCGTACTCCTCCTGTAAGTGGAGTGGGCCCAGCCAATAAACATACAGTTCATGTCAGTCACTTAAGGGAATTTTGTGACCACATTTAGAGCACTTTTTGAAGCCACACAGCTTCTTCACTTTCTCAGCCATATTTGAAAATATTAAACTAACAAAGATAATACTTTTTTTTTTTTTTTTGGTTAGAAAAAGGATACAAGCAGAAGAGGGGGAAAGGGAACTACTAACGACGGTAGTTTAGATGTACTGCAGGATGAGAAAAAGAGAAGCAATCACAAAGACAAGTGGGTAGGCAGAAAAAGACTACTAACGACTGTAGACAAGAAGTACCTCAGCACAAGTTAGAAAGGCAAATGCTAGCTAGTAAAAAAGTAAGAGAAACTTAAACAGAATCATTTAAGTTTAATTAAACTCTGAAGAAAAAAGTTGTATAAAATAGGAAATATTCACTTAACTGCTCGAGAGGCAATGGTGTGCATTTCCTGAACTGGGGCTGGAGTTGGAGGAGTGAAGGTAAGCCCTGGGTTGAGTTTCACCTGATCCTTCCACTACAAAAGTTCCAATCTGAGACAAGGTAAAAGGGAAATCACAGTGTCCAGCGGGTGTGAGTGCTGAGACCAAACTGTTTTTGGGTACCATTGGATCTTCTTCAAATGTAGTCTGGCCAAGGGGAGTAATAGAACAGTACCTGCAATGACCCTCACATCCCTTAGGATCCCCCTGAAGGAGCACTGACTGATATGGGCAAGGTAGTGAAGTAGTTATGTAAGGCTCTACACCTTTTCTTGAGGTAAGTAAGCCTGCATTTTTTTTTGTGTATATAGGTTCTGAGATGGCTGCAGGGAGGATTTTTTTGTAGCTGATCGTGAACCCCAACTGAGATAGGAAATGGAGGCTGAAAGTACCATGACGATAGATGTCTTTCTCTTCACTGTTGCAGTATTCATAGGTTGGTACTAGGCTATCGGCCCTAGAGCCTATATAATCCTAGCCAAACAATTCCCTGGATATTTCTTCCCACAGTATTTACTTCCCTGGACCCTGTGTAGCAGGGTGACTGATGTGATCCCAGGATGAATTTCCTATCTCCCATTCAATCGTCAAGGTTCCTTTTGAAGAGGGCCAAGGAGGCGCTCTGCTTGACATATATGGGCAGTCTATTCCAGAGTATGGGGAATCTCTGGGTCAGGAACCTATCCCCTCCAGCATGTTTTGTTCATTGTGATGCACGGTTTAGATCCCTGGAGCATGTGGCTCTGAGGGATTGAGATTTCTTTAAGTGGAGCATGTCCAACAGCTCAGGGTTTGACATGACCATGTATGTTAAGCAGAGATCACCTCTGAGTAGACGATATGCCACAGAGTATAGCTGGTGTTTTTTTTAGATGGTCAGCATAGGGCATCTGCTTTAGGCCTGTGATTCTTTAAGTGAGGTATTTTTGTGGCCTTTCCAGCTGTTGCAGATGTCTTGTGAGGTACATACCAAATGAGGCGTTGTACTCTATAATGGGTCTAATGAGGGATAAGTACAGTGGAACAATGACCTCCTTTTTTCTAGATGAAAAGCCCTTAGTGATGAGGTGTGCCACATAGAAGGATTTCCTGACTGTTGTGGCGATGTGGTTACTGAAGGCGAGACCACTGTCCACCTGTGTCCTTAAGTCTCTCATCACACTTTCGGTGTTTAGTGTACTGCTACCTATGTGGTAATTCATGGGTACATGGTTTTTCCCAAAGGAGATAACTATAAATTTCTTGGCATTAAGCTTGAGCCCATGGCTCTTGCACCAAGCATCTGTTTCTGTAAGGCCCTTTTGTAGACTATCCACATCATTTGGGGATTCAATAATGGCTCCCAGTTTGCAGTCATATGCAAAGTTTGTTAGCCAGAGTCCCTTAGTGTTGGCCTGTACTTCAGAGAGGTAGATGCCAAACAAGAGTGGTCCCAGGACTGAACCCTTAGGTACTCCATTTGTCACTTGTCTGGAATTGGATTTGGAGTCGGCTACTTTTACAGTCTGGGTTGTTTCAGTAAGCCAGTTGGCAACCCGAGTGACGTAGGGATTTATGTCCAGCTTAGTAAGTTTGTCTATGATTCCTGAGTGGGGGGTGGTGTCAAAGGCCTTGGCGAGGTCCAGATAGGCTGTGTGGACCGCCTTACCCTCGTCCACAGCTCTGGAGACTGATTCGAAGTCAATCAGGTTCAGGAGACAAGATCGGCCTTTCCTGTACCCAAACTGGGTGGGGTCCAGTGTTTGAAGGTTGCCAATGTCTTTGGTTATAAGTTCCATAATAATGCGTTCCATGCCCTTGTAGATCAGGCTCATCAGACTGATGGGACGGTAGTTCTCGGGATCCAAGGTGGATCCCCCCCTTGTGAAGTGAGATAACTGCAGCTGTGCGCCACTCAGTGGGCATGAAGCCTGAGGTGAGGCTATGATTAAACATGACACTTAGGTGAGGTGCCAGTTAATTTTGTAGTTCATATAGTACACAGCCCGTGATGTCATCTGGCCCCATGGATGCTGTATTCTTAGCTTTGGAGAGTGCGGTTTCTACCTGTGTGGCCATGATTACCGGAACTTGGCAATCTTTTGGTACTGAGATGGGCCCTTTAGGGGATGAGAGGGGGGTGAGGTTGGCACTAAATCGATCTGCCAGGATACTGGCAATATCCTTGGTATCAGTATATTTAATGCCATTTCTTGACATAACTACAGAATGCCTTGTGGTTGGCTTTGGAATGTTTGGTAATTTTATTTTCATAACTAGCTTTGGAGGATTTTATGAGGGATCACAGCTTCTTACTGAGGCTGGTAAGGGAGTTTTTTGCATCCTGAGATTTTCCTCTTTTCTGCAACAGTTTCTTCCTTCTGTTGTATAGTTTGTTTATGGCAGGGGACCACCAGATTGGCTTCCTTTTTTTGGAGGAGAGCATCTTGGTTCTATTTGAGATGGCACGATTCATGCACGAGTGGATGTGTTCATATAGTGCCTTAGTGTAGGATTCAGCAGTCGAACTTTCAGCTCCCGTCTGCATGGGTGCCATGAAGTTTGTCAGGTCTGACTTAAATAGCATGAAGTTGGCTTTGGAGAATTTTTTTTTACGGAGGTTTCCTTACTGGGGGTGGGGTTGGGATGTTGATGTCAAGGGTGATTTGCTTATGGTCAGACCTGACCAATGAGGGAGTGACTACTGGTGTGGAGCATCGATCTCCCATGTTGGTAATGACCAGGTCTAGGATATTAGAGCCCCTGGTGGGACAATGCATTAGTTGATCCAGGGCGTTGGAATTTATGAATTCCAAGAACCGTTGGGAAAAGGTGTTGGTACCCGAGTAGTTTTCCCAGTTAATGGCAGGGTAGTTGAAATCACTCAGTATTAGGGTGTTTGGTTGTATCTTAATATTTTCCAGTATGTTTAGAAAGGTGTAGTGAGAATCTTGGGGCATGGTGGGGGATCTGTAGCAAGCTATAATTTGGATTGCAGTCTTACCTATTGTTAGCTGCACCTGGAGAATTTCAGATGCATTGTGTTGGGTAACTAGCCTGGAGGTGTGAATATCCTTGGTGAATATGGATACTCCTCCACATTTAGTGTTTCGGTCTTGGCTTGGTGGCCGGAAAGTGTGGTTAGAGTTGTAGCCTGGTATTACACGGGGTGCTCTCTGAAGTCTTTAACCAGGTCTCAGCTACTGCACAGATATCAATGTTCTCCATTTTTAGGAGTGCCTCGAGAAAGTGCATTTTGAGGTTTAGACTCCGACCAGTACACCAAAGCCTTTTACTACCCAAGATACACCGTATGTCACATGTATGCACCTTGCGTACATAGGGAGTAAAACTGACATTTGGACTTACCATCCTCAGAACTGAATGCCAGTCCAAGGAAAAGAAGAGAGGCATACATACATCCAGAAGACAAAAAATGATCAGGGGTAGGAGGGAGGGATTGAATATTGCAACATTATGGTAAGATTTTACACAACTATACTATGTCCTTCCATTCTACTGTTGCAATATTCATAAGCCAAGACCAACGCTCATGAAGAAACTTGGGAGGAGGAAGACCTACAGAGCTCTCTAGAAACCATGAAGGATGGCCCTAACAAAACCAGCTCTAGCTCTGGAAATTCCAACCAACTTGTAGTATCTCGTAAAAGTATGCATTAATGTCCAGGTAGCTGCCTCAAGAATGGAGTTTGTGTCCAGCTCCTTGAAAAAAGCACCAAAAGAAGTCGTAGCCCTAGTAGAGTGAGCTTTAACAGAGAAAGGAAGAGTCTTACCATGAAAAACATAACAAAAAATAGTTTTAGAAATCCAAAAAGAAATAGTCTGCTTGGAAACAGCCAATCTCAAAGACCTGGGATGAAAAGAAACAAAAAGTTGATCAGATTTCCTGATAGCCTTGGTCTTATCCAAATAAAATCTGAGTTGTCTATCCACATCCAGCGAGTGTAGTACCTCCTCCTTAAGAGATTGCGGAGAAAGGGAAAAAAGTAGGTAAATTAATACATTGATTTGATTAAGTGACAACTCATTCACCACCTTGGGCATAAAAGAAGGATTAGTATGCAAAGACACCTTGTCCTTTTGAAAAAACAAAAAAGGAGGACAAGCCATAAGGACTTGAAGCTCAGACACCCATCTGGCTGAAGTAAGGGCCAACAACAAAACAGTCTTCAAACAGCAATTTTGCAAGGAAGCCAAAGCCTCAGCCTCAAAAGGAGCCAGAGTCAGTTTCTCCGACACAAAATTAAAATCCAAGGGAGGAGGAACAGACTTCCTGGGAGGTTTAATGTAAAGTATGCCTTTTAGAAATTGTTTAGCCTCAAACCTAGAGGCTAAAAGAGGAGACAAAGCATACAAGCAGAGATAGCTGATAAGTGTGACTTGACAGAGGAATAAGCCAAACCAGCATTGAGTAATTCACATAAGGAAGAACCACAGGAAAATCCACACAGAGTGGATCCAGATTACAAGAGACCAGATGGAAAACTTCTTCCATTTGGATATGTAGGATTTCCTAGTACTGGGTTTTCTGGCCTACTGCAGAACCCTAAGCACATCCTCAGAGGAAATGTTTATAAGGAATCCAGATCCTATCACCCACAGAGCCAGTTGAAGAGTGGATAGGTAGAGAAGGATTAGAGATCCTCTGTCTTGTGTGAGTAGGTCTACTCTTTGAGGTAACTTGTGATGACTGCCCTTGGCTAAATGCAGAAGAAGAGGGAACCAATGCTGTCTTGGCCAAAAGGGAGTCACCAGCAACATTATGGGTTTGTCCTGTTGAATCTTGAAAAGAACTTTTGGAATGAGAAGGGGGGGGGATGCATATAGAAACATCCCCTTCCAAGAGAAATTGAGGGAATCTACCTTCCAAACCAGAGAACTTGGGACTCTGGCACAAAATTGAAGAAGATGTCTGCTCTGAGGGGAGACAAAAAGATCTATTTGAAGAGTACCCACTTGTGGACACTGACCAGAAATACATCCCTGTGAAACATCCATTCATGGGACTGAGTCAAGGACCTGCTCAGAGTGCCTGCCACATAATTTTGACCCAAGGGAATATAAACTACCTGAAGAGTCACATGATGCTGAACCACACGCTCACATACCATGACAGCAAGCCTGCAGAGAAGGTACAATTTTGTTACCCCCTGTTTGTTTACGTAACACAGGACTGTGGTGTTGTCTGAAAACACTTTGAGAGGATCTGGAGAGGAAAAAAAGGTTGGAAGGTCCGAAGAGCCAGGAGGAGCACTCTCATCTCTTTGATGTGCTCCTTTTGTTGAAGAGACAATCAGACACCCTGCACTCTCATTGTGCCAAAGACTGCTCCCCAACCTTCCTCTGAGGTGTCTTTGAACAGTTCTTGATATGGAAGAGGTGGATGACAGGGAAGGCCTGGGTTGAGAGACATCTGCTGAATCAACCACTGAAGCTCCTTCTTTAGACAGGGAAGAGGAACTGTAAATTCCAGGGGATGCGCATACTGTTGCCAGATTTCAGGAACCACTGAAATTTCCTCATGTGGAGTTTGGCTAAAGGTAAAACAGGGATGGTGGATGCCATAAATCCCAGAAGTCTCAGAAACTCTCTGGCTGTGACATAGGTCAAAGGAATAAGATTCTGAAAGCAGGCAATGAGAGTCAAAGTCTTTGGTGGAGACAGGGATGCCAGTATGGGTACTGTCTGAATCCTGCATCTTAGGAAAATATGATCTTGAGAAGGTGTTAGAGATGATTTTTTGGAATTTATTGTGAACCCCAGACTTTGCAAAAGAGTAACTGTAAACTGAAGGTTTTGCAGTAAGATCTCTGGAGAGTATGCTTGAAACAGGAAATCGTCCAGGTAAGGAAAAAAATGGATGCCTTGAAACCTGCAAAAAGCAATTACAAGAGCTAGGCATTTAGTGAATACCCATAGGGCAGTAGAAAGGTCAAATGGTAAAGCAGAGAACTGAAAACACCAAGAAGCAACAGGGAAATGTAAAATTTCCTGCAAAGGGAATGAATAGGTATGTGAAGGTAGGCATCCTTGATATCTAGAAAAGCCATGAAAGCCTGAGGAAGAAGTAACGAGAACAAAGTCTGTAGAGATAGCATGCAAAAAGAAGGAATCTTCAGAAGATTTTAGGTGTGAAAGATCCAGAATGGGTCTCCAAGGACCCTCCTTTCTGGGAACTAGAAACATTCTTGAATAAAATCTTTTTCCCCTTTGATCCTATGAAACCTGTAGAATAGTTCCCTAATTTAACATTTCCTGAAGTACCTCTGGGAATAAATGTAACTGTGCCTGAGGTGGCTGTGGAATGCCCATGAAGGGAGGAAGGGATTTCCAAACCATAAAATACCCTTTTTGAATTACTAAAAGAACCCATGAGTCTTGGGTAATGCTTGACCAAACTGGAAGAGACAGAGGGGCGAAGTGAAAAAGGAATGAGGCTGAGAGAAGAGTGACAGTCAGATACTACATGGTTTGTCAGGAAAGGGCTGCTTCTGTGCATAAGAAGCCTGAGTAGTCTTAGGTGAAGGAGCCCTTCTTTCACTTTTATTACTTTCAGGAGGAGGACGGGTCTGTCCCTGAACAAAAGCTGGCTTGGAAGGATAATTCCTTTGGAACTTAGGCACAGGTGAAACCAAAAGATGTTTCAAGTCCTGCAACTCCTTGCCTTTCTCCTGTAAAGACTTGAACACGTCAGCAGCAGCAGTACCAAACACGCTATTGTTGTCTAAAGGAACATCCACCAATCTAGCTTTTATATCATCTAGCAGTGATTGAAGCCTTAGCCAGGAATACCGCCTCAATACAGATCCTGAAGCAGCAGCTCTAGATGAAGCTTCTGCTGCATCATAGCTGCACTTAACAGAATGGCCAGCCACCTAAAAGGAATCCCCTAAGAAAGACAAGGCAGAAGTTTTCCCCCTCAGAATCTGGAAGGTTAGAAATAGCTTGAGTAGTCTGGGGCAGGAGGGCCAAAACATATCTAGTCATATGAGTTTGGTAATTAATAGCATGAAAGGCAAGGGTGGCAGAAGTATAGACCCTCCTACCCAGTATTTCCATTGTTCTGCTTTCCTTATCAGAGGGAAGAAGTTTAGTGGTAGGCAGTAATTTTGAAGGCTTAGCTGAAGGCACAGAGACCACCGAATGGTCACCAGACAGGTAATTGTAAAGAAATTTGCAATCATCAGGAACTTTATAGAAATGGTCAGGCTTCTTAGGGGCAGGGGGCTGAGAATCAGGAGCCTGAGATGAGAAGGAAAAGGCATCCAAAGCAGGTAAAACTTAAAGGACAGCAGATGGCGAAGGAGACTCCATTTGTAGGAGCTCATACTGTCTCTTTTACACATCAGAAACTTGGAAGCAGTCCCACTTGAAGTACTCCCTTCATCTTAGCAATAACATCCCCAAAAGTAATCTCTTCAATAAGAGAGTCTGGACTAGTAGATTCCTCTTCAGGAGAAACATACTCTAGAGGTGATGGAATTTGAGTTGAATAGGCCAAAGATTCCTCATCAGAAGAAACCTCTTCATCAGAAGAATCCTGCTCCCTTGTCCTCTTGTGAGGGGAGATGTCCAAGGAGGCACAGTGCAGAGACCCCCCCCAAAGGGTCCCTACAAGATAAAAATGCTTTGTTTTTTGCTTTTTCTTTAATTGGATATCTGCCTTATGAAAAGTGGAAGGGCTGGACATCAGCCTACACTCAATAACTGTGTCGGAACTTCCTCCCTCACCAGAATTTGAGGAACCCCCGTAAGCCATTCAGTAATAATAAGCCTTGGATCCCCCTGACCATCTGAAACGGACGTCTGCAATGCCTCTGAGGACGTGCCTGTTATCGGATCCATGGCGGCCTCCGACACAAGAAGGTGTGGGAGTTGTAATCAATGTAAATACATTTTAGAGTGCCAGGAAGTTCAACTTAACGTGCAATCAGTTGTCTTTGCACAGTATGAAAATTGCCTAACAAAAGGAATAATATATCTAGCAATCTGCTTCATCTGTTCAACTTTGTATGTTGGAAAAATGGAGACACAACTGAGAAAATGTATATATGAACATAACTATGATCCTAAAATGTAATCAAAAGAATGCTCTTTACAGACATTCAATGACATTCTCGGGCTTTAAACAATTTTTCTTCATTATTTTAGAAAAAAATCAACACACAACCCGGGGGGGGGGGTCCATGGAAGAATCACATTGAATTAACTAAACTGATATGGCAGCTTAGGTTAGACTCAACACATTCACCAGACATTAATGAATGTACTTCCCTAGTCCCTGTTTTAAAGAAAAGAGCTAACAACCTATGATTTAGTTTTGAACAGTTCAATTTGTATTTTAGAACATGTACATTTATTTAATGCTATTTACTAATTAATCTATTTACTTTACTTTTTTTATATTTTATACAAATGCAGATTCACTTTTATCATAATTTTAAAACAACTTTAGATAATTCATTTGATGTATTCATATATTTAACAATCACTTGCACAGTTCTTAATATGACAGCATTAAAATGAAGGTTTTATTTTTCTTGTTTACTTTGCTTGATTTTAAGAAGATATCCCTTTAAATAAGTGATTTTTTTTAATTAATCAATTAATTATTCCATTAATGAAATAGTATATAAGTAAGAACAGGCTGTTATCGTATTCTGAAGAAGTCTGAATTAAACGCTTAATCTACTGCATTGCTTGTGGTGTTTGGATTTTTTACTGAGCAGAGCTTCCTTTATGGACTTGGTTTCCGACCATTCGAGGTAGAATTCACTTTTGCTTCTTAGTACTTTGGATTTGGTCTTTCCACCTCTATTGTCCAGAGGTTTTACTGTGGAGCTAACAGAGTACAATAGCACAAGTTTGTGAGTAAAGGTAGGGACGCAGTAAAAAGAAAACTGGCACAATATACAAATGAATTGTTACCAGGGCCATATGAGAAAAAAAAGTATGTACTGCACCTTCTACACCAGTACATGTTAACCTATATAAATTAGTAGACATAATGGGAAATTCCAAACTGGTGGTTTTGCCATATCCAATTATCTCCAACCTTCAGCACCTCTAGCATAAAGAAGATAATTCCATTTGTCTCTGTATTCCATTCAGTGCCATCTCGCTTAGCAAGAGAACCCAGTGATTTAGAGATAACTGGAGACAGAAAGAGAAAAAATAAGGAAACTGTAGGAAGTGTGTGTGTCCAACATGTATACCATCATACAGGGGGAAAAAAGACCGCTTTAGTGTCAGAATTACCTCAATCAGTAGATCTTAAAGGCCTCTTATAGACAATTCTAGGTCATGAACCTTATCATGAGAAAAGTAAAACAAAGACAGAAACTGAAGATTATCTTAAAGAAAAGAACTCGTTAATGCTCATAGATGTAAAAGTCACATCTGCTAAACTTGTTCAAACTCTGGAAGATAATCCCAGGAGCCTAGAAGTGGATACACTGAATCAGGCAGAACAAACTCAGATCTCTTGCACTTGAAACATTGCTTCTGTGACAAGAGTGACAACAATGAAACCTGGTACTGCTTGGAAAGTTTTTGCCTGCTGATATTGAAAAATATTACAGCAATTGTAAAAAAAATGCTTGTTCACGGGTTTTCTCATCTCTTATTTAAAAAAGAGAAGGAATACACCGCTAAATAGCAGCAGTCCCTGCAATTAACTGTTCACCTAAAGGATGCTAGGAAATTCAAGAAAACAGACTAGAAGAAGCACTGCCTTTTCCGAAGTGAAATTTGAAAGAATGTAGGCAAGCCTTTATGTTGACAACGTTACCTATATGGACAAAAAAAAAAATGAAGTCCTATATCCTAGTTAGACCAACTGGATGTAGCAACTAACCTCTATACAACTTCCCTTATACATTTTTATTTGTCCCAGATTGGTGTAAAACTTCATTTTTAACAAACACTCCACTGTTCTCCTGTGGCAGTCCATGTCAGGGACTCACCATCACCTTCTCTGTGTTTCTAACAGTACTGAATCAATCCCCGTTATAGAAGCCAACTATGAACTTCTTCCACTTCTAATTTTCTTTCTCAAGCACATCTTCCCATAGGCCTCTTGATTATGCCATATGTCTATGGCATAATATCTATTTCCACCCCTTTATTTCAATGCCTAAATGACACAAACACACACAAACACACAAACACATGTTCACATGTGACAGACGACAACAGAACATTATTTGGTTGTGTTATGTACATGGGGATATTACCATTATACTGGGCAAGTGTCAGAAAATGATGAAAAAATTTCGAGAGCATTGATTTGTCGTATACAATACATAGTGTTCTTGTCTTCACAAGGCTTCTTACAAATACAAGCGTTATTAATTGTTACTTTCTTTTCTTGACAATCTCAATGGGGATTTCCTGACAAGATGTTTCATGACAAACAGCCTGGACGAAAACTTTGCTCTAGATGTTTTGGTGAATCTACCCCTTGGTGACACAAATCCACAGAACTAGAAGAGTCTTCTCAAAACACTGCTGAAAAAGTTGTTTGACATTCATAATACTAAGCCAATAGTCATTCACAAGTGTACCGTATTAATTAGCAGAAATAAAAAATATTGGTAACAGAATCCCTGCTCACTGTTGGGGCAGTCCAAAAACCTGATGGTTAAACTTCAGATATTTTATCAGCTGCTAGCATTACAAAAACGTATGAAAATGTATTGTAAGGAAGGGTTCAGGAATCAACATGCTTGCTCCAGTAGGGAAGAGGCAAATATGTAGGATGACACTGAACAAAATGTGATATATGGGACCTGCTCCATAATGAAAGTCCTGCCATCTAAAATACTTAAAGCAAACAGTGCAATACAACACATGCTATGAAATTAGATGGGAAGTACATGCATGCATTCAATGCAGAAGGTGGAAAGCAGGGTTATTATATTTTACAACACACACACACACACACACACACACACACACACACACACACACACACACACACACACAGTCTTTCTTCAAACAATACACTCATAACTTTATCACTCACCTCTTCATATATTTTATCAGGCCACTTGTGCTGTTTGGCCACAAACTGTATTGATACTATTCCAGACATGGCCTTCTGAATTCTTTGTAGAATGGAAAGGTGGCTTTGGGTTATTTCAAACTCTCTACACAAGCAACTAAACAAATCCAGAATATTGGTGGATGCTTCACACGATGCATTATGATTTAGGCTGAAGTGATTATTAGAACATCCAAGTCATTTTCATCTTCCCTTATCCCTGTAGTCCGTCTCCCACAGGCTGTTGAGGAGAAATCTATGTCTGGCATGCAAGGCATTGTCAGACCCCATTCTGATGAACCTCCTGCATATCAGCAAAACAAACAGCACCAGAATTCCCCATTCTAAAGACTTAAACCTTGCATATCATATAAACAGGACATGCTGAAGAGACAGGTGTTTATCCCAGAGACTACCCCTTCTCTGGAACAGGCTCCCCATCCATGTGAAGCACAGTTCCTCCCAAACCTAATTCAAGTGCAACTTGGACAACTGGATGGGGGAACAGGAAATTCATCCCTGGTTTGGCACCTATGTCTCTAATGGACACAGGCATCTTTTAAATGGTTCATCTCCCAGGACCCTGTTTGTAAATGTTTCACCTAACAACTTATCAAGGGGAGCAGAACTTTTCAGAAATTTGGGATGCATGGCTAGGCTTAAAAAGGCTCTTGCAGTCATTAGCCTAGTAAACATCTTTGAACCTATGAACAAGGTCACCATTCAAAACTGTTCGTTCTCCTTGGAATCCCACATGATATTGCAAACGTTTGTACTGTTTAGGTATTAAACTTTCTACTGGACAACTTTCCAAACTACTAAATGTCAGCTCTCCCATTAGTGCCACCACATCAACTATAGTGTCATCAGCTAATGGGTTACTGTAGCTAATGGGTTACTGTTATAGTGAGATCCCATTAAAATAGCTCATATAAATGTACAAGTCACAGCCATCCTCCCTATTGAACCCAATTTCATCTTACTGGTTTGCTTGCATTTTTGCTGGCAGCCCCCCCCCCCCCAGCTACTTAAATATATCAAGTCCGAGACTGCACTTCACAAAGTGCAATTTTCGAGTTGATATATTTAAGTAGCAGGGGGTGTGTGTGGGGGGGGGGCTTGCCCCACTGCTTATATTTGGAGAACAGTAATATATTTTGTGTTTTATTTGTTTCTGTATGTATTCTAAAATTTTTAAGTATCTTAAATATTTTAACACTTTTTATAACAAACATACCATAAAATTCTATATTAAATATTTCTCTCCTGATTCAAGCCAATAGGGGACAAAGTCTGATATTTAAGAATCAATTTTGCTTCCAATTCCAATAATTTTCCTACAAAATCACCCCCTCTAGGTAAAAAACGTTTAGCAAGAACACAGTAAAATAACCTAGAATCAACACCCCCATGTGTTTCCATAAAGTGCCTAGCTACAGGACTCATAGGTAGGTACTAGGCTATTGTCCCTAGGACCTAAAAGGTACCCTGTCTTTCGCCACCCAAGAAAATTATTTTCCTGTGCCCCTGTCGAGCAGAGCCACAGAAGTGATCCCTGGGGTGAATTTCCAATTTCCCATCCAATCACTAAGATTTTTCTTGAAGAATGTTAATGAGGAGCTTTGTTTGATATAGATGGGTAGCTTGTTTCAGAGTATGGGAAGTCTCTGGGACAGGAATCTATCCCTCCAGTATGTTCTGTTTATTGTGGTGACAAGGTTTAGGTCCCTAGAGCATGTAGCTCAGAGAGATTGGGATTTATTTAAGTGGAGCATGCCCAACAGCTCTGGATTTGATATAGCTTTGTAGGTTAGGCAGAGATTGCCTCTGAGTAGGTGATATGCAATGGAGTAAAGCTAGAGATTTTTCAAACGGTCTGCGTAGGGCATCTATTTGAGGCCAGTAATCCTCTTTGTGAGGTATTTCTGCGGCATTTCCAGTGGTTGTAGATGTCTTGTGAGGTACATATCAAAAGGGACATTGTACTCTACAATGGGTCTAATGAGTGATGAGTAGAGGGGAACAATGACCTCTTTTTTCCTGGATGAGAAACCTTTTGTGATGAGGTGTGTCATGAAGAAGGATTTCCTGACTACTGTGCGATGTGATTATCAAAGTAGAGACTACTGTCCACCTGTGCCCCAAGGTCTCTTATCATACTTTTGGTACCAAGTAGAATACCACCTATATGGTAGTTCATGGGTGCAGAGTTTTTACCAAAGGGGATGACAATGCACTTTTTGGCACTGAGCTTGAGGCCATGGCTTTGACACCAGGCATATGTTGCAGTGAGGCCCTTTTGTAGGATGTCCACATCATTAGAAGTTTCGATTATGGTTCCTAGTTTGCAGTCATCTCTTAACTTCATTAGCCAAAGACCTCCTGTGTTAGCGTGTACTTCAGAAAAGTAGATACTAAACAGGAGAGGACCCAGGACTGAACCCTGTGGTACTTCACCTGTCACGTCTGAAGTCGGATTTGGAGTCTGCTACTTTCACAGTGTGGGTTCTGTCAGTCAGCCAGTTGGCAACCCATCTTGTGACACAGGGATGTATACCTAGCTTAGTGAGTTTATCTATAATTCCATAGTGGGGAATGGCATTGAAAGCCTTGGTGAGATCTAGATAGGCTGTGTGAACCACCTTACCCTCATCTACAGCTTTGGTGACTGCTTCGAAGAAGTCTATCAGGTTTAGGAGACATGATCTGCCTTTTACAAACCCAAACTGTGTGGGGTCCAGAGTTTGGAGATTACCAATGTCTTTGTTTATAAGTTCCATGGCCTTGCAGATCAGGCTCGTCAGGCTAATGGGGCAGTAGTTCCTGGGGTCTGTGGTGGCTCCCCCTTTGTGCAGTGGGATAACCGTCGTTGTGCGCCATTCAGTGGGCACAAAGCCTGAGGTGAGGCTATGATTGAACATGGTACTTGGTAGGTGAGGTGCCAGTTGCCAGTTCCTTCTGTAGTTCATGTAGAACACAGCCTGGGATGTTGTTAGGTCCCATGGATGCTGTGTTCTTGGCTTTGGAGAGTGTGTTTTTTATCTGTGCAGCCATGATTACAGGAACTTTGCATTCTTCCGGTATAGAGATGGGCCCTTTAGGGGGTAAGAGGGGAGTAAAGTAAAGTTAGCACTGACCATATCTGCCAGGATGTTGGCAATATCAGTTGTTTCTGTATATTTAGTGCCATTGTGCTGTAACTCAGAGCAGATCTGAGTGTTGCCATTGAGATTCTTGACATAGCTATAGAATGCTTTGTGGTTGCCTTTAGAATCAGTGGCGATTTTGTTTTCGTAACTAGTTGTGGAGGATTTTATGAGGGATCTCAGCTTCTTACTGAGGCTGCCCAGGGAGTTCCTCCAATCGTGAAAATTTACTCTTTTTTGCAACAGTTTTTTTCTTCTGTTGTAGAGTTTGTTTATGGCGGAGGACCCCCAGATTGCCTTCCTTTTTTTGGAGGATAGCATCTTGGTTCTGTTAGGGATAGCACGATCCATGCACTCGTGTAAATGCTTATAAAGTGCATTTGTGTAGGATTCGACAGTCGTACCTCTATTGTCTGTCTGCATGGTGTTGTGAAGTTTGCCACTTCTAAAGCATGAAGTTGGCTTTGGGGAAATATTTTACAGTGGTTTCCCTAATGGGGAGTGGGGGGCGGGATGTGGATGTCTTAGGGTGATTAGCTTGTGGTCGAATCTGACTAATGAGGAATTGACCTCTAGTGTGGAACAACGTTAACCCATGTTGGTAATGACCAGGTCTAGGATATTGCTTCTCCTGGTGAGGGTGTGGATAAGTTGATCGAAGGCATTAGAATTTATGAATTCCAGAAAACGTGGAGCAAAGGAGTTGGTACATGAGTAGTTTTCCCAATTAATGGTGGGGTAATTGAAATCACCCATTATTAGGATGTTGGGTTGTACCTTAATATTTTCCAGTGCATCAAGAAATGAGGAGTGGGAATCCTGGGGCATGGTGGGGGATCTGTAGCAAGCTACAATTTGGATTGCGGTCTTGCCCAGAGTTAGTTGCACTTGGATAATCTCAGATGCATTATGCTGAGCAACTAGCCTGGAGGTGTGGATACCCTTAATGACTATGGACGCACCTCCGTCTTTAGTGTTTCGGTCCAGGTTAGGTGGCCGAAAGGTGTGATATGAATTATAGCTTGGTAATGCAGGGGTGTTCTCTGGAGCCTTGAACCAGGTCTCTGTCACTGCACAGATGTCTATGTTCTCCATTTTAAGGAGTGCCTCGTGTAAGTGTATTTTGTGGTTTAGACTTCTAGCATTGAGTAGCATTATGCCCAGAATTTGCTTGCTTGTACCTGTTATGGTGGTGAATGTATCATTTGAACCTTGTCTAAAGAAAGGCACTATAGGGGTGGCAAGAGCCTTAGCCAGTATCCAGAATCCCAAGGGTGACAGGTGCAGGCCATCTATGGCAAAGCATCGTGGTCTGTCGATCATGTCATCCCAGGCAGACAGATACTGGATCCCCTTAGAATGACACCAGAAGCTTAGCCAATTGTTGAAGTCAATCATTTTGTCCTTATACTGTGGTATCATTCAGGGTGATGGCAGGATGCTACTCAGGGCTAGGGTCATACCTGCCTAAGCTACAAGATCAGAGAGCTCCTCCATGTCTCTTTTCATGTAGTCCAGGGAGGTACATCTCAGGTCATTCACACCAACATGGACAATGGCAAAACTTATTGCTATTTCTAACATCACCCAGATGTTCCAAGATACGGACCTTCACCTAACGTTTTCTCTGACCCACATACCACTTTGGCCTGGAGCAACTACAGCCTATAATCTACACAACTGCAGTAGACTTACAATTAAAGGAATCCTTAGCAGTAAACTGCCTCCCATTAATCTTTTTACCTTACAAATTCTCACCCTTGAACATACACTACAATGACCACAAACAAACATGCCACAAGGCAATCTGCTCACAGTTCTAGGCAGAGATACATAATTTAACATTTCCTTCAAATTACTACTTTTTTTGAAGGAAAAAATAATGTGCTTTGGAAACAAACGACCAATAATTTCATTTTTACTTATAATAAATCAAAATCTCTTAACAATATTCACCAGACTCTCAGAAAAAGACGAGAATCAGCTAACAAAAATATTTTTTCTTTACAATCATAAACTTCAGCTTGTTCACCTTGGCATATTCTTCTTCTTCTATAAGCCTTCAATGTCATGCCCCCCAAAACACACAATTTTGCACTCTGAATCTGTTCATCACTATACCCCCTACTTCTTAATCTCATCCCAACTTCATTTAACTCTATTATTTTCAAACAATCATCACTAGTGTGATAAAAAATCCTTTTAAACTCACCATATTGTGACAAACAAATGCCCAGGATGCATACTAGTAGTGTGTAAAAAAAATTATTCACAGCCGTTTCCTTCCTATAGGGTCTATAACTAATAGCAGTCCCTTCAAGAAAATAAATAACATCCAAAAAGGTCATACTTTTATAACTCACCTCATAGGAAAATTTTAAACCATGGCAGTTACTGTTTAAAATTTCAAAAAAATCCTCAAATTCCCTTACATCACCTCTACAAATCAAAATCAAGTCATCTATATATCTCTCTTATAGAATATCACATTATTTCTATAACAGTTAGTTGGATATATAAAGATCTTTTCAAACTGCCCCATATATAGTACAGCATAAGTGGGGGCAAAGGAAGCCCCCCATAGTTGTACCCTTAAGCTGCAAATAATAATTCCCTTCAAACATTAAACAGTTGTGGGTCAGACAAACTTCCAGCAAACTAATTAGAAAAGATGCACGAGAGCCTTGACCCATAACTTTACTCACAGCTTCCAGACCCCATCTGTGTTTAATATTGGTGTACAAAGAATTCATATCAATGGTAGCCCAATAATAATTACTCTGCCAATTAATCTTAACTTCATCCAACAATTCCCGAGTGTTACAAATCTGGGCTGCTACCTTACATACATATTTCTTAAACTGAAAGTCGAAGAATTTCCCCACACTACTTAGATATGAACCCACTCCAGAAATTATAGGCCTACCAGGTGGATGCTGTAAATTCTTTTGGATTTTAGGTAAAGCATAAATAATGGGGGTTCACTGTTTTTTTTAATATACAATTTACTAACATAATTTGTATTAAAAAAAAAAAACAAATGTTTATCCCTTACAAGTATTTCAAAAAGCTCAACATTATACTCATCCACAGGGTTCTTCGGCAAACATTTATAATCATCCACAACTTTTAACAGATCATAAACTATCTCAAGATATTTGCCTTTCTTTAAAATAACCACATTTCCACCTTTATCAGCACATTTCATTACATACTCATTTTTAATTTCTTTTAAATGTAGTAATGTTAACCATTTATTTTTAGTTAGATTATATAGTGTAAAAACTCCCTAAACTTATGTTCAATTTCCTTACACAACAGTTTTTCAAAAAGCACAATAGCAGGAACGTTAAGTGGGGAAGTAAATTTACTCATAAAAGAAAGTGCAGGTAGTTCAAGTCTACCATAACCAGTTGTAAACCCTCCCCCTTCGGTGACATCATTACCCTCAAACAAAATCTAAATAAGTTTCATACATAGAAAGATTCAACAAATCATCCTCATCATCTGAAAAATGTTCAATATTACAAGGCTTACATTTTTTATTTTCATAGAAAACACGCAGTAACAACTTCCTACAAAATCGTTTTACATCAATTATTAAGTCGGCCAATGAAAGATTATATATGGGAACAAACTTACTTCCCTTACTTAGTACCGCCTTCATTTCAGTAGTAAACTCCAAGTCAGATAAATTCATTACACATAGGTCATTTTGATTATTCTAATCAACATAAAATTATTAAAGTCCAATAACAACAAGTCCTAAACAGTTCGTTCACTTGTAATGGTTCCTTTCCTTCTTTCCCTTTCCATGATTATTCTGTTGAAAGGAATGACCATTACTGGACTCAGACACTGTCTTCTCACCTTCTAAATCTACCACCGGAATATTTTCAAAGGAAACATTCTTCTTTGCACTCAGCTCACTGGAGGAAAAAAAAATTGCTAACGCTGAATTTGTGACAGAGCCTTTCAATGTGGAACTTCGAGGAACATGAATTTTTTAAGATCCTGTAGATCAATATGTGTATATACCTTTAAGAAGCTACGCAATGGCTTGCACAACTGTATAAATACCGAACATGTGCAAGTCTGACTACCATTTGCTAGTCAGCTGTTGAGATGTAAGCATGCATGTATGTAAGCTCTGTTTGTTAACTAGTTCATTCGTATTTTATAATGCTGCTATCCATCCTGATGTGTTTGTATGTATTAAAGGAACTGAACAAAACCCAAGCCATCTTGTTGTGTGTTAGAGATGAACGAGTGACATGGTATCAGAAGCGGCATGTCTAAAATTAATTGTTTTTACTTGCTATCTTTCTTATGTAACCATTTATGCCTTTTTGTAAAAGTGTACAACTGATGGAGCTTTTCTCCCCGGGCCTCTACTGAAAACGGACATATATCCAGTTGGACTAGCCCGGTCAACAAATGTAAAATAAATAAATAAAATAAAAGAAGATGAAGTCAGAAGAAGCATACCAAAGGGGCATGGAGTCAGAAACGACTCGGCTAAAATGACTACAGGTACTTGTTTAGAGGCTGGTGGAATATACAGGAGTGGATCATCCTAAAATGTGCAAACTTCGCAAAATAGGTGAGAAACGAATTTCAGGTATTAAAACTTGCTTAGCACTATTGATTTTCACGTAATATGAAATGGGGCATACAGAACGTTCTAAGCAATTTGCACATAGATATGTACAATATTGATAAATAATATTTGAATTATTATGGAAAATGTTTGAAATAAAGTCCAAGTTGCATAAAACAAATAAAATAAAGGGTAATGACTGGATCTTCACGAAGCACATATATTTTTGTATTATGCAAAGATATCCGAGTTATCAGAAGTGTATAAAGTGTTTGCATGTTTGTGCAATGTTATAGTAAAACTATTTCTCAAAGTACGGCCATTACAAGGCACATTTCGCAGAGTACATCCATTACAGAAAATATTCTGCAAGTATTTCGAACAGTTTACTGTGCATTTGAATGTTGTTACAAGTTCACCAAGCAGTCTGTTCATAAATAATTACAAGGGCCATATTTTCAGTGTGTTTGTGTATACTTTGTGGGCATGGCAGATGGAGCTTGAAAACCCAGTGCGCTTGTATTTGACAGTAACATTGCTGAAAACTGGAGAGTGTTTGAGCAAGAGTACGACATTTTCATACAGGCTGCATTTTCTGATAAAGATGACCATGCAAAGACATTTATTCTGCTTAATTTAGCTTGGTCAGAAGCCATAGAAAGGGAGAGCTCATTTGTGTATGCACCTGCTAGCTACACAGAAGAGGGGGAAACAGTCATATTGTTGTACCGTCTGAGTCAAGGGAGGATCCAGAGTGCTAAAAATGTAAATTTAGAGAAATGTGTAACCCCCCCAGGCAAATGTTACTACGGAAAGACACTTATTTTACACAAGGGGTCAAAATTCTGGCAAAACTTTTGCAGCATATATAACTGACCTGAGAAATAAAGATAAAACATGCAGATTGGGTGACTTAAGGGATGAGCTGATAAAAGACAGACTTGTGTGTGGCATAAAAGATGATGCTGTGAGAAAGACTGCTTTGTGATACTGATTTAACTTTGAATAAGGCCACTGAGATTTGTCAGATATATCAGCTCAGAGAAAAGCACACAAATATGCTTACAAATGAGAATAGCTCTAGAAGGTACAGTGATATAGCTCATGTTGATAGTATGCTGCACATGGTTAAAAGAAATAGGCCCAAGTAGATGGTAACTGCAACCCCTGCAGCACTCACTGGTAAACCCCAGAACTTTCTAGGAAATTCTACAGTTTGCACAGTCTCAGTGAAGTACAATAGTGAGTCGGCAAACTTGAAGCATGGGCTGCCGCCTAGTTTTATTGCCAACTGTAGCAATTGTGGTAGAAGTCATGAATCTAAAGAGAAAGATGTTTAGCTTTTGGGCAACAAGGCCACAAATAAATAAATGGAATAATTTCAAAAGATTTTGCAAATCAAAAGGCCCACATTATTTTATTAAAAGGGAACATTTTAAGAACCGATCTGAGTAGCTGGACAGTGGCAGTTCTACTTTTTATGTTGATGGTGCGTCAGTGCTTCATGAAACAAACAGTCGAAAGATAAATGGCAAACATGATACAGGTTCCAAGTGCAATGTTATGTCAACAGAAACGTTTGCTAGTGTGTGTAAAGTTGAAAAGCTTGTTGCTTATGGAGGTGAAGAAATTCAAACCGAAGGCTCAGTAGTGCTTTCATGTCACTCTGCTGGAAGAAGCTACGACTTGTTACTTTATGTGGTCAAGAGGCACATTTAGTCATTATTAGGGCACAGAGACAGTTTGAAAATGGGACTGGTTTCATTTAATATGGAAGTCCATCATGTTAGCTTAAAAGACCACTAGTCTAATTTTGCCCTGCACATTTTTCCTACCTATGCTGATCTTTCTGAAGACCAACTAGGCAAAATTCCAGTTGTGTACTCCATGAAGTTACACCCAGAGGTTAGTCCAGTTATCAGGCTAGCATGTAATGTTCCAATAGCCATGCAGGACAAAGCCAAAGCAGAGTTAGATAAAATGGTGCGACAAGGTGTGATTTATTCAGTTGAAACTCCAACTAAGTGGGTATCTTCCATGGCAGTAGCTCATAAGAGCAGCTCAGAAGATATAAGAATATGTACTGACCCACAACATTTGAACAAAGCACAAAAAAGACCTCATCATCCAATTTGCACAGTCAAAAGTCGCAGCCTTGATGCCAAATGCCAGTATTTTTTCTGTCTTAGATGCAAAGAGTTCATTTTGGCAAATTCAGCTTGACAAGAAATCTTCATTGCTCACTACTTTTAGTATTCCGTTTGGGAGGTACAGATTTTTGAGGATGACATTTGGGATAAATTCTGCAAGTGAAGTCTTTCAACATGCAATGGAGCAAATGTTTCTGGATATCCTTGTGCTATTGTAGTAGACAACATAATACTAGAAGGCAGTGGCAGCTGGTGACTACAAATCAAAGGGGGGCTGCAGGAGACAGCTGAATGGGTGGGGTCAATGGAATGGGTGTGGTCAACTAGAAAGGGGAGGAGCTATGATCAAAACCACAAAACTAAACACGCTGCCCTGGGTGCCAAACCATCATTATGAGAGTCCAATCAAGAAGAAAGTAAAGTGTAGAAGAAAAACAATATTTCAATCCATTGGCTGCATGGCAGCTTACTTAATATCTAGATGGAAACAAAAAGGTTGTGAGGCATGAAAAAATAAATTACTTTTTAAATACATTACTGGAATGCCAGTTAAAATCAAGTATAAAAAAACAAGCAGCACTCAACTCAAACCACTTCTCCTTGCACTGCGTTTCTAACTATAATTTATATTCAGCTTTATTAAAGTACCAAGTAACATGCTGAAAGTAGCAATCTCTGTGATACCCCCACTTGTAAAAATGTTTCTTATCCAAAAAAGACCTGCTGCCTGACAACAACTATCTACTTGTTTCATGGGGAAAACATGATCAAAGTAAAAAATGAAAAGCAAACAGGAAACAAGCTCAACATGCACTGCTTAAAGGATTACTGCACAGGATATGGACCACACATGATAGATTGGCATTCTGTTTAGTTTGCAGGTAAAGCTTGTAATGAGCTCTTAAAATAATGTAATCCTGTCCTTTATTACAAATACTGTCATATGCATTTCAATACCCAAGGCTTATATGTTATCTAGTTATGTAAGTATTCTCTGCATGGCAACAACAGAAAGGCTGTCAATGTTGGCAATTCATTAACAGTATGCTTATTAAAACTGACTTGCATCTTACAATCTCAGACAAGCTTACCAGATGGTCGTTAAAACATTGCTACTTAAACACAGAGCAGCAGGCACTTTCTGAATAATAAGCATAAATCAACAGTATAAAAATATGACAGAAACAAGAACATTCTACAAAATCAAGGACAGATGAAAAGCCATTGTAGTACTTGTGTCTACCTTGGATGGGGGGATAGTCTGCACATTTACACTGCATAACTGTTCCTTGCCTTGCTTGGACACATCCAGAGTCACTATATAGGGGAGTGGGGTGCAACAAGTATGTCACAATTTGAAATGTCTCTGGCTGACTGCGACGGCCCTGACACATTTGTCATACCTCTCAACCTCAGAGCAAGAAATCTGGACAAAACCATACATAGAAGTGGGACAAAGGCCCAAAAATAAGGAAATTTTTTAAATATTGCTCTTATAAACTTAGAAAGATAATAGAATAGTAGGTCTTGCATTAGTATGAATTTTCTGAAGGGTATGAAATCTGAAACTGAATTGTCTGTCATTATTTTCTAACTTCAGTCTTTAACGATTTGCCACTAATTTGCCAAAATGATTCAAAAATATAAAATAGCCACACAGTACAGCCACACAGTACAGCTGGGAACCTGCAAAGAAGGGACACTTTTTAATATTAGTACTGCTAACTTGAGCAGCTGACAAAATAAAAGAATCTACATGCATTTCTGAAATAAAAGCAATCTATAACTGATTATTACAGTTATTTATTAACTGTAAACCCTGCATGATTTCTTACAAAATTGCCATTTTGCGGAGAGATTATTAGGGGAAGAGCAACATTTTGAGCCAAAATCGGGTACAGTCGAGAGGTTTGGATATGCCTAATTCTATAAAGCAATTTATTTGCACGTACCTCTCAACCTGTTAATGCAGGAAATCTGGACAAGGCCAAATATATTGGGGGAACATATAAACAGTACTAAAAATTGCTCTTGTATAAACCGAGACAGTTGATAGAATAACAGGTCTTGCTTTACCATGCATTTTTCCTGAAGGTTATGAAGTCTGAAACTCAGTGTATGTCATTATTTAGTGACTTCATTCCTAAATGATTTGACAGAAAACCACAAATTTTATGAGGAACAAACCAAAAATAAGAAGCAAAAATCTGGACAGTTGAGAGGTATAGTTCAGCCGGGGCTGTCTGTGTTTGCTCCCCCCGCCCACAAAATCATGGTCGAATGGAGCTTTCCCCCCTACAGCCATTCCAATGAACCATTACTTGGCTATTTCACCCCATTTACCACAAACACTAACCGGGAAAAGCCGAAAAACAAAAACCATAAACACTAATGTGCATACTTGCTTTACTTCTGCTATGATTCGGACTTCATTTGAAAGTTTTCTTTTGCATTTTACAGCGCAAACACTAATAGATATATCTGCTAAACAAAGCAATGCAGTCTCACAATGAAAACAGACTTAGCATTAAAACTTCTCTGCCCTTGAAAACTCACATTCACTGAAACAGCATTGAAACCCACATTCAAAGAAAATACATTTTGCCAGTGGCAGATTAACTTTGGGTTTGGATTGTTTTCAAATTGCTGGCCCCTTGCACACGAAACATACACATGCTCTTTCATACACCTTCCTGATTGTATTAAATGATATTCCTTGTACAATACAGTACAGTTTTAGAGGGTGTTTTAAATTTGTTTTGAAATTTTTCCAGTAAACAATGAAACAAAATGCATGCACCAGTAATGACAAAACTGCCCAATTCAGAACATTTCCATCATAAAAGTCTACTCAAACTTCTACAGTCCACCAGTATCAGTACATATGCACAATCTCTGAAGTAAAAGTCATCTAAATAATTCCACATTAAAGAGATCTGTAACTAATGAAGAGACTGCTGCTAGCAAACAATGTTGTATTTCATTGTTTCATCGACAAATAAAGTGCCCGTTACCCCTTGAGGAATAAATTGCCTATCTTACACTAAAAAAAATGATAAGCTAGCAATATTGCAATAGGGAATGGATGGCAAACTGATAACAGGTTCATAGTTACTAGGTATCTTCGCCAAAAGGAGTGCAGCATCCACCCCCTTTGCAAAGTACAGTATCAGCAATGCATCTATCTACTGTGGGAGTAGAACCCACAGCCTTCTGCATCAAAAGCAAGTATACTACCTGTTGTGCTATTAACAAGGCAACCAGACTCAGCATAAGCAGCATTAAACTTTTGCTCCCCTACAGCTCTCAGATTCTTGTAAAATCTACTCACTCAGCTGTATCTCTGAACTTTGCAGCGCAAAGAAATCTGGAAAAAGCCAAAGTTTATTGTGGGGGGGACAAAAGCCCAAAAACCAGGGACACATTTTAAACATTGCTTGTATAATGGAAAGTTGCTAGAATAAAATGCTGTGTTACCACCATACATTTCACTGCCAAGCCTTAAACCCAGGACCCTGTGCAAAACCGTCAGAGCAACATACCACTATGCCAAATCAGCTGTTTTGTGAAAGAGGAAGACGGAAACTTAAATGGCCATCATTTAGTGAATTCAGTTCTCACCATAGCACAGCTGTCAACCTCTTAGCACAAAACACCTGAACAAAGCCAATAATGGGTGAATACAGCCCCCAAACATTCAGTGAATTCAGTTCTCACCATAGCTCTCAATTTCTTAGCAAACAAACACCCGGACAAAGCCAGTAATGGGGGAATATAGCCCCCAAACATATTCAGTGAATTTAGTTCTTACCATAGCTCTCAACCTTAGCACAAAAAAATCTGGATGAAGCCAATAATGGGGGAATACAATCCCAAAAATAGGGATAAATTTCAAATATCCATCTTATACACTTAGAAAATTGCTAGAATAAAAGCTTTTGCATTACCATGCACTTTCTGAAGAATATGAAGTCTGATATTCAAATGCGTGTCATTTTTAACATTTATTAACCAGGAAAGTCTGACTTGGAACAAAAGCTAATTTTTAGCAGAGGCCCAGGGAGAAACACTCCAGACAGACACGTCTTTGTAGGATGGGAGGACATTAGAGGAAACAAACACAGGGAGGGCATACAGACTCCACAGAAAAGGTAAGGCACCCCAGCCAAGAATCAAACCAGAGAACCTGTAGCTGTCAGGCAACAATGCTACCACTGCACCAATGTACTACCAGCTTTGCAAGGACACAAATACAGAAACCGCAGATTTTATGAAGAACAGAACAAGTATGAGGGAAAATCTGCAAGGTTTTTACAAATGGTGGTGGGTAGGGAATTCAGGCTCCTGCCACCTGGGCTCAAGGTACAGGGTTCAAGCCTTATTCTCTACCCACCACCATGTAGCACCTGGGGCATTACACACCCACACACCCACACTACTGTGGAAGCAAATATGTAGAGGAGAAAGGCGTTTCCCACCAGTGACATGCTTGTGGTGATGCAAGTTCTCACACAAGCCACGTATGAGGGAATTAGGGTTACATTTAAGTGTCCTGGTCATTAAGCAGGCCAAGAAAGGTTACAACAATGGAGGCTAAGACAGGGAATTGATTGCTGGTGGCAGAGTATATTCCCTAGGAGTATATTGTGCTATACCCAGAAGGTGTGGAAGGGGATGGCCACAGGAATGCTGATGGTCCATGGATGGCTGTGGCACAAGCAGCCTTCATACTAGCCTGCATGACAATTACTTCAAGTTAACTCATGTCCAAGTCAGCAGCCATATGTCACTGATAGGGAGGAAATGGGTAGAGACCCACAGAAGAAGGGCTGATATTCATTAGATCAGGTGGGCTGTAAAAAGCATTTTAGAAAAAAAAGTTCTGTTAAGTACAGTACTTCCTCAAGAAGACTGTATGTATGGTTTTGGATAAATGACTTCTTGTCACTCAATTATTAGATTACCAATAATCAACTCAGACTAAGGACTGGTAGCAATGTATCATTAAATTATTCTTTTATATAATGTCACACAAAAATTAACACAAACCTACAAGTCATCTTGAGATTTTGTATTTTCTACTCCTTTCCCATAATTGTCCAGAGAAAAAATGAAAAACTGAGATTATGTAATCCAGCATCCCATGCATTTTCTAGGAGCAAGTATGTAGCACAAAACCATACTTGGTGGCATGACAACGTGCAGGTTTAGCAAATGAAAGCAAAAGACATATTTATCTACCTACTTTAAACATGCATGCCTTTTCCACCGCACTGTAACATACCGAGCATTCTATATAAAATGAAATATTCTTTCACAGACCTGGATATTAATCTGTAAAATGCTAAGTGCTCTAAATGATATTTGTTCATAAAAGCTCTGTATCATTAACTTTAATTCCAGATATTTTTCTCATTGTCCACTAGTAACCATAGATAGAATTGATTGCAAATATTACATTTTATGACTAAAACTGATATGTTCTTTTCTGAAAAGCTAATTAAATAGTGCAATTTTGGCTATATAACAGGATATTTTGCTTTCTTCAAAACTGATGTGTTCTTTTCTTTTTGAAAAGCTAATTAAATAGTACAGATTTGGCTACATAATGGGACAATTGGCTTTCTTCACAGGTACATAAATATTGCACAAAGAAGTGTACAGCACTCAAGTCCAAATAAGTTCAAAACAAACTTTTTATGGAAAATAAAAAATAACAGGGAACTTGACAGAAACAGAAGTCACATTGTGTACAGACTGCACATTTTAAAAATATTTTTTTCAAGAACACACTCTAAGCAAGCAGAATTTCCAGCTGTGCATGACATTGTCAGAGTACAGTCTCCACCAACTTTGTGTCATAATAAATATTGCAAACTTCCACTGAAAACCCTTAGCTTGTTTTCACTTCCCCAGGGGATGATTATAAGACCTCACAGCACTGGGGAGGAAAACTTGCAACTTGCCAGCTGGCAACAGTCAAGCTAGAATAGCTGAACCTAGCAACACCTGTTACATGTTGTGTAATGAAACAGAATATCCGAACCTTTCACATTTTATTATTTTACCATTGTATATGTATAATTGTGTAGATTTCTATTCTTCTTTCTCCAATAGTGCTGCAGTTGCATTTATACAGATAGTTCACTTGCTTGTAAAAATGTAGAATGGTTAGGATGAGTAAAGATAGTGTTGTCTCAGAGGATCAGTCATAGGAGTAGAGGATATCTGTACTGCAACACAAATGGTCATAAACCAGGTTTTCCAAGGAAGGGGTAGAAGATATTCCAGATTTTGAAAACTTGCAAACTGGCAATAAGAAACTATATTCTAACATTGTTAGGACAAATATCATAAAATAACTTCTGAATACCTGATGGCTTCACAAGTCAAGTATGACATAGTTCATTTAAGAGTCAAGAGCACAGACAAACAAACACACACACACACACACACACACACACACACACACACACACACACACACACACACACTGAATCCACTACCTGTCCTCCACAAAACTGCTGTCGATCCTCTGCAGCTAAGTCAACAAAATGGCCGCCGATCCTCTGCAGCATGGGTCTCCCTCCACAAAATGGCCACGATCCTCTGCAGCATGGGTTTCCTTCCACAAAACGGCTGCCCGTGCATGGGTCTTCCGCGAGAGAGTAGTAGGCTGGAGCCTCTTTCCTGCGGGCGATGCAGTTCGGTGACCTTTCGGTCTGTGCGGTCATCACCGCACAGACCTCTGGGCTGGAAGGGCGGAGTTTCCTGCCTTTCCTATCCAGACTGCCTAACAAAGCAGTCTGGAGCTCTGGAATGAGCATGCATGCGTGCATGGAGTTCTCAGGAACCATGCACGCATGCGTGGAGTCCGTGAATTTTTTTTTTTAAATTTTATTTTTCAGGTTCATTGTACAAGTTTATTGTACAGGTGGGGGGGGCTGTAGGATGGGGTTGCTGCAGTCCTGCAGTCCTATAGCATGAGCTGCCCCTGCTAGAAGGTTTTGATGAAGCAGAACATGACAGAAACCTCAGAAACGTTTTTGAAAGGGCACGTCAAGTGAATCAACCCACACAAATGCAAATTCAGGCTACAAGAAGTTACATGTTGGTCATTTATTTACGAATACAGGCCTACGACCAGTTATGAATTTCATGTCTACGCAATCATCTGAGAGATGTGTATGTTCCTTGCTGTTAGCCTGGGAACTGACGGCAGGTGACAGAGAGTGATATAATCTGAGCTAACCCAGCAATAATGTTGATTAACGTCAGACCTATCTCAGAGAAAGACCTTTGTAGTTTCTACATGTCTTTGTACCTGACAAATCCTCCCTTCTGCATTTGCCTTGCTAATAGTAAGGAAAGAGGAAATAGTAGTTTAGTTTACATATAGATGGGAATATAATAAAGATTACTTTCGATGTTTTTTGTATTTATTTGAGACTGTCATGCAATGTTGTCTAAAAATAGTTCCTGTGATTCTGAACTCTGTAGTTACTTTATTGATTAAGTATTGTCTTGCTCCTCTATTAATATTAAATACAGTTAAACCTTCAAATTGTGGCTGGTCTGTTTAGAGATAAGTAAGCTCTTAGAGTACTTGCATATGTATTTGGTGACACTGTATAGCTCACTCCAATAGCCTTGGTCTTGGTCACACTAACAATTTGGATAATAGGCACATCACACAGGAGGATTTGTCACTCTTTGGCAAGGGCCTTACAGTAGCTGTAGCTGATAAAGATCTGGACTGTGGCAGTCATAACTACCTTTTAGTCTGGGCAGAAGGGGCCATAGCTAGTAAATCTGTGCCAGCCTTTTCCAGGTATGCGTGTGTGTGTGTGTGTGTGTGTGTGTGTGTGTGTGTGTGTGTGCGCTTGATTTATAAATTAAATTCAAAGTGCGTGTGTGTCAGCTACTTGGGCAGGGGCAGGAAGCCCTGGTCGGACAGAGAGGGTGATGGAGGTTTTGGCTTGACCGCTCTGCTGAGATGTTAACTCTACCAGTGGGAAGCCTTACTGGGGACCTGGAGAGAGAGGGAGAAACCAGCCCCAGACTGTGATCTCTGTGTGCTCTGAAGGGTAACTGTACTTTACTGTGTGTCTACTTGTCATCCTCCCATTGTGTATGTCCCTCACTGGTGCTAGTGGTGAGGATTGAGGCTCTCTGACTGCTGAGCCAGTGCAGGGGCAATCACACTGACAATATATACTGGGGGATACAGCTGGAAAATCACATCATGTACTGTCACTGAGCCCCTCCCAGTCTGTCAATGTCATACAGGATTATTTCACAGATTGTTCAGGTCTCCCTGACCATTCCTGATGTACTCAGGTCACTGTATACTCCACACCTATATCCAATTGCTTGACATCTATAGCTAGCATACCTGGTGGGTCCCTGCAGCAAGACAGCAGGTTATAGGTAGTAGTAGTGGAACAATACTGGCTCTGGCTCAGCAGCAGTGTGTACATACTGAGCATACAATTTAAGGGAATGGATACAGTAACAGATATCCATGTACCATTAGTGTGTCCCCAGGGAACTGACATGTCACAGACACATTCCCCAAACTCTGTGGACAACCATCATGTATTGTCCAACTGATGTGCATAAATACACATTTGTCTGGGTGGGGGGGGGGGGTCTACATCTATCAGGCACATGTACCATTCTGCAAACATCTGGGTACTGTAGATGTCAGACACCTATGAGGAGGTCACCCTACACCACACATGCACTGCTGTCTGTTATTTTGTACCTCATATGTTCCTGGAATGTCCACATGCACCTATAGTATCACTCACCTATTTGTCGGATTTAGGCTGGATGACATGGCACTCTAACATTGCTCACAGGGGACATGCAGCAGTTGATGGCAGTGATCTGTGTGGACACATAACACAGTCTGTCACAGCAGTCAGGCCATTTCTAGTAGTCCTGGTATCATCTCAGGTTACTAGGCTATGGGCCCTAAGCAGCCATATGCCTAGCCCACGTTAGCCCATGTGTATGCAAGGCAGCAGCTGATGTCCCTGTCCAACAGGGACACAGGTGGTATCCCAAGGGTGTATGTGCTGTTAACCATCCATTTGACGAGGTTATGCCTGCAAAGGTTTAGGTAGCTACCCTGCCTGATGTGGACAGGATGCCCAGTCCACCACAGGGTGATTGTGTGTGACACACATGTGAGCTGCCAATAAGGCCAGTCCAGGTCACTCACCAGGTTGAGGGTGTGTGTGTGTGTGTGTGTGTGTGTTAACACAGTGGAGCATGGCTTGCACTCGTGCAGCAGTCCCAGTAATGTGGAGTCCATAACTGTCTTGCACGCCACAGTGAGGTCACTCCTGAGGAGTATGTATGACACCGGGTAGAGGGTTGGCCTTATAGCCTATAGGTGTACAGTAGATGTTTGATGGCCTCGTATTCCCTGGTGGGGAACCTCTGTGATGTCCCCAGCTGCTGCATGTGCTGTGTGATGTGAATGATGAATGATTATACACATTATTGGTCCTCATTGGAGGGAACATAAAATATCAGGATCACGGGAGCAACACATGCTGTAATGCCAGTATGTTGACAATATCCACACACATACTTTGCTGATAGATGGCAGGCATATGGTGTGGGTGTTAGTGGTGGACATTGCTAGCAAAAGTGGATTTGCAGGGTCTGTACATAATGGTAGCCAATGTATGCGGTCCTGTGATGTGTTGTTCCCCTGTTCATGTCTTTCAGGTGGGATGTACCGCAGATGCACCCTGACATTCTCAGAAGCCGAGTGTGCGGCAATCATTGATGCCCTCAGACTCCATCACAGGGTACTGTTGGGTAGGAGCCAGCAAAACCTGCAGGAACGCACTGCCCTGTGGGCATTAATGGTAGCAACAGTCAGCAATGTGGGCCACTAGGAAAGGAGCTACGAGCAGGTCTGACACAGTGCCACAGACCTGATACAAAATGCACGGCAAAGGGCTGCAGCTGTGGCCGGGGACTGTGCTGGTACAGGTGGAGGGCCTGCTACTCAAGCACCACTCTTAGCCATTGAAGAGTTTCTCGCACACCTTGATGCAGCCACCGCTTCCCAGGAAACCATCACTAAATATGTCATGGAGGTGGGTGTCACAGAGTCAACAGCCGAGAAGTATCCAAGTAAGGCCCCAGTGGGTAGCACGTCAATACTGCAGCATTCATAGTGGCATGCTTTGCATACCTGGATGCATATGTCAGGTCAAACTGCATCTGTGGGTGGGGTTTTGTAATGCACACAAGTGCACACCTATTGTGAATGTCAGCAATTTGGGTAGTATCACAGTTTGCACTGTACATGTTCATAAATGCATACATTATCCTGTACCAATGCCACGTGTGTGTGCGACAATACCTCTCCCCCACAATTACATAGGTCTCTCTGGTGTGGCTGGGGAACAGCAACCTAAAGCCAGTGAGTGTGGAACTGTCTTGTTGTGGCTCACCAATACCCTAGGCATGTTAAAGGCAGCCAGTTTTCCATGCACACAACTGTTACACTTAGCCATATTGCAATATGTTCATCTTCACTTGTGGTGGGGTTAACTGTGGTGCTTCACAATGGTCATCACAGGAGCCTATTTGCAGGAGCTGTAACATACTGGCATGTACATTTGTATAGGTGTAGCCACTGTGCTATACAGGGGTACATTCGTACTGTCGACACGGGTGCACTGTGTGCTAGGTGAAGGTCCAGCACATACTCCCACTCCTCATGTATCTCACCGGAGTATAGTAGTAGCCACATTAACTGGGTGTAGCTGCACTGCATGTTGTTGAGGGCCTATCCAGAGTGTGTCTGTTGTGGTCTGATTGTGTCATGCATGTCATCATTCAGAAAGTGTGGTCTGTATAATGCCTTTGTACCACCTCACCTGTATATATGTGTGTGTGTGTGTGTGTGTGTGTGTGTGTGTGTGTGTGTGTGTGTGTGTCAGCAAACATTATAGTGCAGGTAATAATTTACATATGTTGTCTTCCCCTTACAGGTGAACATGGGGGTTGGGGTCTCTCCCCCTCATAACCTGATGACAGCGTCTTACTGGACTCTGATGATGATGATGGTGGTCATAGTGAGACACAAGTGGGGTTGTTGGGGGCTGAATCTGTGCCATTGGTTGGCATCCCACTTCCACCCACAATGTTCCCGCACATGGTCAGTATGCCCACAATTACCAGTCCCCAGCACCTACAGATATTGGACAGTCGGAGGGTGGTGGCATCGAACAGGCTAGTATGGGGACTATTGCATCTGTGATTGTAGACACTAGCCACACCCAGAGAGCTGGCGAGGTCTCACACCGGCAGATTGACGGGGGGTGCTTGAAGGAGGACTGCTGCCCATCCAGCCCCTGTCAGAGGTGTCACAGCAGGTGTCACCTGACACATTTCTGTCAGTCATAGGGGCATAGGCATGTTGTGAACGGTACACAGATGTATGCTCAGGGTCATGGATAGAACACTTCCTGTGATGACCTCTATGGCACTGGTGATGCTGTACATCATTTTGTTGATGTTGTGGATAGACGGTGGGGTGAGACATGGTCAGTGCTCAACCATGCAATGTCTGTGCTTGAACATGTGCTAGGAGTAGGGCATTGGACACATGGACATAGGTCAGCAACATCATCAGCTGAGAGCCAATGTGGCCATGCACATTCACACTCCCGTAGTGGCAGCACCACCAGCATTACTGAAGGGAGAGTGCTGTCCACACCACAATGTAGCAGGCCATGGGCACGTCGTAGTCCTGGCCTTTCCCATGCAGGACATGGATCCATCAGGAAGCAGTACCACATCTGGACTTGGGCCTGGTGGTGCCAGTGACACTCTTGGCAGAACCAGTTCCCATATACATGGCTGGAGATGGTGAACTGTACGTCCTGCCATGTACGATCCACAGCTGTCCGACATACCCTCATGTAGGGCTACCACATGGCTTGATTGTGTGCATACACACTCACACATTACTATCACATGTAGGTCACCACCAAACACAGCTCTTCTCCATGGTCCAGCTGAACACCACTCCTCCAGACACAAACATATGATGTCAACTGTATGGTCCAGCCTAGGCCTTTGGCAACCCCACACCACACCCTATACATGTGATGATACTTGTGCCACATCCCTGTTATCCATACCATCGATGCAGGCACATGCTAATATGTGTCTGATGCACAGGGTGAATATAGCAGAGGTAATGCCAATGTGTAGTGTAGTAATGTTATGCCGTGTAAGGTGCTGTCTGTTGGCAATTGTCAAAGGTACACATCAAAGTGTATGTACCTTACTGCCATGATGCATTATTGCTGTTAATACTGTTGACTGACCTGTTCCAGGTGTCTGTGTCTGTACAGCCTGGGGAGCTGCTGACATTACTGAAGCCAAGTATGGTGGAGGGGAAGCACAAGTGACCTTTTCATTATCAAGGTACGGCTGTATATGTACATGTTTACCTAGGTGCATATGCGTGCAACAGTGCATGAGGGACAATGGGGGCAGACAGTGTAACTTTGCATGCATACCCCTTGACACAGCCAGCTAGTCTTCATACATGTCACCTGGGTGTTCCATAGGACCACAATTTCATAGATACAAAGGAGGCTACTAGGGTACTGGCCGTGAGTCCCTCACAAGACTAGCGATTACTTTATCCCCAACAGAATCATCAATCAGCACCTGTTGCCCCTGCCATTGCTGGACACGAGTTGAACCCCAGGGACAGATGTTTTTTTTCCCCATCCACTCAACCTTGATGCAGTTAATGAGGGTATGCATGGTACTGTGTTTGACATGTTTGGGGAGTGTAGTCCTGACACTGGGCAGCCTCTGGGAGCCAAAACTCTCTCTCCAGCATATGTTTTTACTACCTCATATGCGAGTCAGGCCTCGCTTACCGGGAATGCACACAGAATTATACTCTCGTATGCAGGCAGCTTTTGAAGGGCTGAGCACAACATTCCCATCTAGGCATGCCACAAACACCTGCGGACAACCTGATTGATAATCAGTGGGGCAGTACTGATTACAGGCTGTCTGCATGGAACAGGTGTTGAGGGTCATGGCTGACCTTTGTGGGTGATAACATAGACTTTTCAGTTTCTGCAGATGTCTGCATAGGTGCATAGCAGACTGGACATGCTGGTAATGTACTGTAGTACTGACTGAGGTCTATTCAGAGGTAATGCCCACCTTTTGTCTAGATGTGGTCCCTTTAACTATGTGGTGAACCACATACAAGCAATCCATGACCACTGCCACTACTTGTTGCCTGAATGCAACATTACTGCCATCCCGAGTATCCAGGTCTGTCAATGTGTGTTTATGGGGTTGGTGCTGATGTGGGAAATACTGGGGACATGTTCTTGCATGAGGCCAGGACCTTGACACCATTCCATACCCACTGCATGGCCCATTGCAGTGTGTTAACAGCTGTTTGTGGCTCATTGAAAGACTGTACAATACTTACAGTTGAGACAGCCTTAGGTTGTACCTATGTATGTGGGTGGTGGTAGTTAGCATTCATGTCTACATACATGTGGGTAACTGGGGACAGCAGGTAGTCACAGGGCCTTCACATGTCTACATACTGCACACACATAGGTGACATAGACTGTGCTTGCCACCTTATCAAATGTGGGACACATCTTGTAGTAACGTGACAGTTGGCAGGACATACCATACCCATGGCAAGTGCAACACACAGGACTTCCTTTGGTTTGCTACTATGACACTTTATTTGTGTGACATTACCTTAGCTTATGCTATTTGTCATAACATTACAGTGCTTCTGATGTGCAATAACTGCTCTATGCAATTAGTAGACAACTGCATGAAATGCTTGTTGACCTACACTCTCAGAACGTCTTTATTGTTTTAGTTGCTGTCACAGGTCACACCTTGCCAAACATGGACTGCAACCTGCAGGGTGATACAGATGGTGGCTACCCCTGTGACCTCTACATATGTCTGCAGATTGTCCTGATGTTTGGCACATATTTTGCTTCCATTTGTCATAACACCGTGGTTTTCTGGCAAACCGCTGGAAATTCATGACATACTAACATTACAGAATAATGATGGATATTGTCATGTAACAACACATACCCTTTGGAAAGTGCATTCAAATGCACAACCTGTTCTGGTGTCTACTTTCCATGCATGTTACAGCAATATGTGAAAGTTTTCAATATGGCTTTAACCATATGTCTTTCTGTGAGGGGTTGAGAGGTACACTGGTGTCAACACAGTCAGACTGCTATAAGGGGCTACACACACACACACACACACACACACACACACACACACACACACGCTCATGACCTGCCATTGCTGATGGTAGAACTACCTGCCTAGTTTCACAAAAGATACTGCTATATATATATATATATATATATATATATATATATATATATATATATATATATATATAAAACACAAGCACCACAGAGCCACTACTATTCAAGTGGATGACAATTCCAGAGGCTGTTAGGATTGTCAATGGGGGAGTTCACAGGCCCTTAACATGGTGGAGCCATGGGGACATGCATTGAAACACGCATGCACACAGAGTTGACACTTTTCCGATTAGAAGACCTACCTGTCTAGTTATGTACAATACAAACTGACATGACTATTGCATGTGCCACAGTGCCTTTGTGTTAGGAAATGTGTAACTGTTCTTGTAAGATGGATGATATCTGTAGCGGCCGTGACTAGGTTGGCAATGGAGGAGTTAATAGGGTGGAACAGGCACACAAAATGGTATAACCATCGCATACACACAGGCAAGACAGGGGATATACATACAGAAACACACACAATTGGCAATAGTCAGATTAGAACCCCTCCCTATCTACTTGTACGTACTATAGTGCTATGTACATACTGCATGCACCACGGAGATTATATGCCAGGGACATAATTCACAACCTCTTACACTAATTAATCTTGGGAATGCCTTCATGGATGGTAGGATAAACCACCCAAAATAGTGACTGTTATCACATATTGCTCTTACAAAATTTGGACAAGTGATAGGGTATAAATAAAAATAAAAAGGTGGAAACTCTCCAGTAACCCACTGGAAGGCTTGGTAAAGCTTTGATAAAACTCCCGATGAGTGTAAAATGCAAACATGTTTAAGCACAAAAACACAGGCTTTTCGTCGGTAGCACAAACCAACTTCTTCATAACGGATACAATATCACAACATTAGAACCCCTACTTATATTAAAACATTGCGATCACATGATCACCAAGGTATGGATTCACAAAGCTGTAGCTATGTAAAACCCACCCTGAAACAATAATAAACATTGAAAAAACAAGTCCGCTTTCTCGACTGAAAAAACTGATCACTGCTAGACACTACTGTTGTTAATTCAAAACAAACTTGACCAGAAACCTATGACCCTCATGACTACCTGCATCCTCCTTTGGTTTGCATAGTTGTAGAGGTAATAGGTAAACATCATTATTATTATAATGGTTATTGGTGCAAATAGCCAACTGTTTTTATGTAATTCTCTATTTTTTCAGTAGAGCGAACAGACTTGTTTTTTCAATGTTTATTATTGTTTTAGGGTGGGTTTTACATAGCTATGGCTTTGTGAACCCATACCTTGGTGATCATGGGATCACAATGTTTTAATATAAGTAGGGGTTCTAATGTTGTGACGTTGTATCCATTCTGAAGAAGTTGGTTTGTGCTACCGATGAAAAGCCCGTGTTTTTGTGCTTAAACATGTTTGCATTTTACACGCATCGGGTGTTTTAGCACAGCTTTACCAAGCCTTCCAGTGGGTTACTGGACAGTTTCCACCTTTTTGTATTTATTTAGTTTAATTCAGTTTCTAAGTTTGTACAAGTGATAGGGTAAAAGACTTTGCATCAGCATGATAGGAGACATGGACCACAATTCTGCATACATCTGTACAGATGACTGCTATGGCCTGTAGAGTTTAACATGGTACATGTAAGGTGGATGAGATCAGCAGGCTCTTTAAAGTAATGCCATGGGGAGGGGGTCAACACGTCTTAAAATGGTACAACCAACACACAACAGCCACAAGGGATATGCTACACACACACACACACACACACACACACACACACACACACACAGTTGGCTGTATTGAGATTCACACCCTTACCTACGTACTTGTATGTACTATAGTGCTGCCTACTTATTGCATGCACCATGGAGCTTATATGCCTAGAAAGTGTCCAACAGTGGATCTAAGGTTGATGACATGAACAGGCTCTGTAAATTAATGCAATAAATGGGGGGCACCACGGTGGAACAGGCCTCAAAATGGTATAACACACACACACACATTCATACATACATTCACTATCACAGTTGCCAGCATTGAGATTAGAACCCCTACCTATCTAGCAAAATGTACTAAAGTGCTACTTAGTTGTCGCACATGCCACCGAGCTTATAGGGCTGAACCCTGCCCAAAGGTACTTCTAAGGTGAATGACATCAGCAGGCCTTGTAAAGTAGGGCAATGGGAAGTGTACTAGATGGGAAAGGCCTCAAAATACTTTAACCTACAAACAGACACACATACACACACTTGCCAGTGCTGAGATTAAAACACCTACCTATCTAGTTATTTGTACTATTAGTGCTATGTAGTTATTGCATGCGTCACGGAGCTTATAGGGCTGAAGACTGCCCAAAGGTACTTTTAAGGCGAATGACATCTGGAGGGCAGTGGGAAGTGCACTAGTTGGGAAAGACCTCAAAATACTTTAACCTAGAAACACACACACGCACGCACACGTGGGTGCTGTGAAATTACAACCCCTACCTCACTATTAAACAATGAAGGTCACCTTCATACTGGCACATGCCACTGGTTACAACTGGTGTGAAACTGTCTGCAGCAGGACATCACTCTACGTCTTTCGGGCATCTCTCTCTCTCTCTCTATGACTCTCTGTGTCTCCCTCTCTGTCTCTCTCTCCCTGTCTCTGCCTGTGTATGATGGATATATATGTATAGGTTGTCTATATAAATATATGTGTATCACACTCAACAGATGCAGATATATGTGCCACCTACAGACAGCTGAGGGTAATCCTGTGTGATGAGGGTGAGTAGAGACAGTTAAGGTGTACATAGCTGTCTGTATGCAAAGACATATATGCACAATACAGTTGTATAGTCCAATGTGGGTTTAGACATAGCCTGTAATTCTCTAAGTGTAGGAACATGCCCAGTATGACCTTCTATAATAACAGTGTGAAGCCATTCCAAAGGCAGCTGTACTCCGGTCCTGGGTTTTGTGTGCTGCAGCTGATTGGCTGATGAAGCTGTGTAAACAGTTCAGCACCTCAGTAATATATTGGCAGGGGATCTCCTGGTTGTGTGGTATCCTTATCAACTGAAAAGTCATATCCTGGTGTGGGTACAGAGTGCACTGGACTATGCAGAGTTTTCCATAATATGTGTGGTATATTCTACATAGCACTGATTTCCTGACATGTCAGTGGCAGAGCAGTATAGAATAATGTGGTGAACCACTGACAGACATTTATTTATAGGTTCATAGGCAGTTACTAGGCTATTGGCCCTGAGGCCCTTATAACATCAGCAGACAAGAGTGTAGCCCAACATGTCAGCACCCAGAGCCCCTGTCCAGCAAGGACACATGTGGAATCACAGGAGTGTATTTTCTGTTTCCCATCCAGTTATCCAGGGTGCACTTCAAAAGGGCTATTGAGGTACTCTGCTTGACATGGACAGGGAGTGTATTCCACAGATGGGGGAGTCTGTGGGACACAAATCTGTCACGCCAACAAGTCCTATTGATATCACAGACCAGGTTGATGCTGTGCCTACAGGTTGCTCGAGTGGAGCTTGACTTCCAGATATGCAGCAGTCCCATCAAGGCAGGGTTTGGATTGCTTTGTATGCCAGACAGAAGTAACCTCTGAGGAGTCTGTATCAAACTGAGTAGATGGACAGTGCCTTTAGCCTGTGTATGGTAGGTGTTTGAGGCCCTGGATTCTCCTAGTGAGGAGCCTCTGTGGTCTCTACAGCTGCTGCATGTGTTTTGTGAGGTACATGCCGAAGGGGGCGTTGTACTCAATAATTGGCTTTACAAGGGTAGAATACATGGATCTTATGACCTCTTTTTCCCTGGATGAGATGCCCTTACTTATGAGGTGGGCCATGTAGAAAGCTTTCTGTACAACAGAAGCAACATAGTGGTCAGAAGTGAGGTTGCTATCAACCTGGGTGGCCAAATCCCTCACTACTGTGCACTTAGGACATTGTTGTTAATGTGATAATATATGGGGATGTCACTCTCCCCAAAGGGGATGATGATTTTTGGCTTTCAGTTTGAGGCCGTGTTTCTGACACCAGTCATTTGTTTGGCTGAAACCCTCTTGAATGACGTCCATATCACTTGGGAAATTGATGACTGTGCCCAGCCTGCAGTAATCTGCAAACTTGGTCAGCTAGTCGGTCATTGTGAAGAAGAGTGTCCCTTGGTAATTCCCCCTCTGGGGGGGGGGGGTGAGAGCAAAGTAGTCGCTGCATTTATTGTTCACAGGGGAGGCAAAAAGGTCACAGCAATGATGGCCCCATCTGTGGAATATCCCTTCCAAAACTTTAGGATCGAGGGACCACTCGTGAGGTACAAGGATGTGCCTACTCAATTTATCTTCTGTAACATTTGACCTCCCTAGAATATGCATTGCAATCAGAAAGTAGTTGGATGAGATTGCCACTGCCATACTCTGAGGGCTTCTTGGCTTAAGGAGTAAGATCTGGTTCCCCCTTGTCTGTAGATGTACCAGACCACTGACATGTCTGTCAGAATTGCAATCATCCCTAGAGATAGTGTGTCCTGGAGTGCTGGCAACGCCAATAGCACTGCTCTCATCTCTAGAACATTTATGTGCAGATTGGCCTCTGTTGGGGACCAAGTGCCTTGGACTGTCTTTCCTTGACAATGCCCCCCCCCCCCAAGCTGGAACGCATCCGTGGTCACTGTGACCTTGGGTTAAGTGGGAATGAATGAATGAATGCCCTTGTAAGACTTATTTTGAATGAATTCTCAAGAAGAGATCTCTCCTGCATGTGTTAGTGATTAAGACTGGCATAAACAAGGGATGCTGAAGGATGGGCCAGTGAACTGCAAGAAGCTATTGTAAAATTCTCATGTAAAATCTGGCTAGAGAAACAAGAGTTATGGCAGCCACTATCGATCCCAGTGCTTGAAGTATTAGCTGTTCTGGAACTCTGTTTCTTTGTACTAATACAGATCTCATTCTGGAAAGCTTCCAATTGAGATGAACGAAGTGAGGCAATGGAGGTTCTTGTGTCCAACACAGCTCTTATGAAAGTTAGACTTTGTGTTGGTTCCAGCAAGGATTTTTGAAGTTGATTGTGATATCTAGATGGTTGCACACTCGTAAGACTTTCTGTTTTGCTGTTAGCAGTAGCTGCCTGGTAGTAGTGGAACTCAGCCAATCATCCAAGTAAGGAAACACCTGGAATCCATGCTATTACTGTCATGCATTTGGTGAACACCCTGGTGGCTGTGATGAGACCAAAAGGCAGAACTTTGAAATGGTAATGATTGGCTCTCAGTTGGGAGCGAAGGATTCTTCTTGAATGACTGTTTTTTATGTGGTAGTGTGTCCTGAAGATCTATAGAGCACATCCAGTCATCCCTTTCCTAAAAATGGAAGAATGACTGAACCGTGACTGTCCTGAAGTTTTTTTGAACAGATTTGTACAGTTTGCTGATATCCAAAATTGGTCCTCAGTCCCCTGTCTTTTTTGGCACTAAAAAGAATCTTGAGTAAAACTCAGATTCTATTTGGTCTGGTGGGACTTGCTGGATGATTTTTTTTTAGCTCCCTTTGAATTTGACTGGCTGCTTGTTCCTGCTGACTGGGTAGAACATCAGGGAATTTCTTTGAATAGGGAGGAGGAAGGGAATTATGTAGCCTCGGGAAATGATTCCCTGCATCCGAGTATCAGAGATGATTTCTTGCCAGGCTTTTAGATGCAGGGATAAGCGACCCCTGGCTGACTCCAAAGAGTTTCCCGAAGAAGGAATCATGGAAACCCTGATGTTGGGCGCACCTCTGATGCAAGGGTGGTGTCTTCCATTACTGTCCCCCCCCTGCCCCTGGAGGAACCTTCACCAGGTGTAGTCTTGGGAAGACTCTTGGGGTTTTCTGAACCACATTTTGCCCATTCCTCACTGGTTCCTAGAGAAGGACCTATGAGGAGTGGAAAATGTACTCCTACAGTGGAAAGGGTTTTCCCATTTTTCTCACACCTAGTTAAAGTGTCTCTAACAGCAGGGCCAAAAAGGTAAGAGCTGTCAAGAGGTGTATTGAAAAACAAAGACTTGAAGGGCTCCGCAAAATCACACAAATGTATCCAGGTGCACCTCCTTATGGAAATACTTGAACCTGCTGCTCGTCATTCCTTCAGCTACATGTGAAATGAGCCTCGTGGATGAATTAAAAATGGAAGTCAGGGTAGCCAACTGGGAGGTGACTGATTCTTGTACCTCTTCAGAAACAGCTCCTGAGACAACATCTGACAGCTCCTTTATCATATCTCTCTGTTATCTAGTAAAATGTGTCATGTAATTCAAAGGGCAAACATCTATGAATTGTAAACTCGCTTCCTGAATCTAGCCATAATCTGTGACTCCTTTTTGGGGGGATGGATAGAGAAACTTTCCTCCGCTAGCTCCTTTTTAGTGGCTGCCACTACCAGCATGCCATCTACAGGAACTCCCTTTGTCCAGAAAGGCTTATCCTTTGGGGCTGTGATAATTTTGTCTGGTCTCTTGAGAATTGGTTCAGTGACATCAGAGGCCTTCCACACCTGATGAGAGATCAACTTGATGAGCTCATTGGTGGGGGGAGACACCCAGGAAGTAGATGGGTGGGTACTGAAAGACTGCAGGTACATAGCTTCCTCAGCTGAAGGGTTGAGGGACTTCCAACCACCTCTCTGCTTGAGGGGTGTCCAGGATGTCTCCAAAGCAGACATCATCAAGAGGTGATCTGGGGGACTCTACACCCTCATCGAAATTGGCGTCTTCTGTGATGGACTCCTATGGAGAGTCTAAGTGTTCCCTCTTACACAATTTCTTTGGCGGGACCTCCTCAGTGGGAACATCTGGGGAGTCACAAGAAGGGGTACCCTGCTGGGTAACCTGAGGCTGCAGTACCTGCTAACCCTGTGGAAGGGCTGGTTGATGCTCTGAGCCTGAAACAGCCAGGAAAAGATGAAGAAAATGACTTGGTACTAGAAGTAGTGAATGCCCTTCTTCATGGCCCCGAAGGCTGACCCACCAGAAAACAAGAGGTGCTCTGGGACCAAAAGGGAGGCCCTCAGCACTGAAGCCCCTCCCTATACTGATGAGGTCCCCCTCGAGACCATATTCAGACTTGAACTCGTCCATGTCGATCCTCCAAGATGCTGAGAGAGCTCCGATAAAAAAGAAGCAGACCCCAATGACTCGGAACAGACAATCAAGCTGCAGCACCAACAGGACTCCGATTCCTACACAATTGAAGTGTTCAGGGTAATCATCTGTTCTGAAGAAAAAGTTGCATTCAGAACAGACACAGTTGGTTCCAGTAAACATCGAACAGAAGACGCTAAAGTACCTGTTGAGGGTAGAGGAGGAGGTATGGAGGGGGGAAAATTACCAGGTGTTGGTGCCTGTCCCAAAGGGTTGGGAACTGCCAGAGTGTCTGACATGCCTTGGGCCAAAAATATTTTCATCACCAACCTCTATGTCATCTTCAGACTCTTGGAAGAATGGATGGAGACCACTGAGGTGGACTTTGGTCTGTCCAGGAATAGAGAGGGTGGCCTGTCAGCAAAGGGGTCCACTGAAGGGGAATACTGAGTCCTAGGTAGTGGAGTAAAGGAAGATGTCAATTATTCTGGTGTCGATGAAGGAGTTGGGACGAGGAAGCAGACATCGATTCCAAAGCATGTTGTGGGGTCAAGGATTTAGAAGTTGGTTACGATGTTGTCTCCTTTTTGGGGCTCTGCACCGAGGAAGCACTCGGAACTGAGGCACAGTGTTTCTTCACCTACAAGGATCTAGAGGAGGAAGAAGCAGAAGTATGTTCAGATTTATGTTTAGTCTTGACCTGAACCAGAGATGCAGATATGGCCGTCCCAAATGAGGAGGGAAGTAGGCCTTTCAGAATGAGTTTGCTCTATCTACCAATGCTCAGTGACTGAAAGTGTGGCAGATACAAGCAGTCCTCTTGCAAATGTAAGGGATCCAAGCAATATACACACAATGAATTCTAGTCTGAAAAAGGAATTTTATGACTGCATTTCGTACACTTTTTAAAGCCACCCGAGCCTTCTCTATCTGCCATTTCCATGAGAAGTCAGTGATGGTAACGCACATATGCACACACACACGCACGCACACACACATGAAGGGAAAGTGAATGAATGGAAGAAAATTCACCTGAAAACAGCTGAAAGGTATTCAGAGGTGCAACAGACCGATAAAAGGTTTGAACTAAGATTAGAAGAGAAAAATATGAAAATTATGAAAATTATTTGACTTAACAGGTAAGGCTCAAGAGAAGAAATAGAGAAACAGATCTGTAGCTGTAAGTGGCAAATGCGATCTGAGGTAATCAACCCTAAGCGTTATGGGTAAGGGATGTGCTCGAGAGTTTTTGGAGTCAACAAGCTACAGAAATGGCCGAGTCGGTTCCAAAGGATCGGAACCGAACCCACAGGTTGATGACAGAATGGAGACTGATAACTTCAGATATCATATTCTTGCTAAGAGTGCAACTACAACCTTTTTAGAAAACTGTGGAAGTGCCAAGTTGTTTTACTGCCGTTCAAAATTGTTTTGATTGTCCAAGATAAGTGGGTTGTATTTATCTGGTATATTTTGTTTTGGCACAATTGATTTTCAGTCTATTTTCCTTTTTTAAATGTTGATACATGTTGAATTTGTGTAATGGATGGTTCCTTTATCCATTATTTTACATCAGGGTTAAGGCAAGGGGAGTATCTGCCTTGAACTCTTTCTTTTCATAGGGAATAGTTTATCCTGCACGGGAGAGTGAAGGTAGTAGAAAGTTATGAGGTCAGTCAAGTTGTAGTTCTACAGGGAGAGAATCTGCAGCAATATCGGGGATTATTCTGCTTGTCAAAAATTGGGTTTACGTTTATGACATTCAGATGACCAGACAGACTATGAGGCAGTGCTCTTTTATGGAATTTACAAGTGTTGGCAGCCGTTTCTCATTACTTGATGTGGTTATATCTAATGCATATCAGATAAACTGATAGTTTTGGAGTTGGGGTTTGTTCTGGTGCCACCTGAGATTAAATATGGTAGCTGATGCACAGTAGCTAGTTTATTTAAAGATGCTCAGATTACAGCAAGCAATATATCAAGAAAAAATAGCAGCATTGCTGATAAGAAGAGAGGGTTAGCTACATCAGAAGTAAAAATATGCTACATTTAATAAATCATGTGATAAGTTATATGGGGGACTGTATTATTAAAAAGAGTAGAAAACTTGAATGTATACAGCTTCTACCCAGTGAGGTGGATTATAAAAGTTTTTAAAAGGTGAGTCTTAAATCAATGTCTGGCTGAAGAAAATAAGTTTAATGTTCTACTGAAAACAGTGACCTAGTAATACTTGAATATGTTTGTTAGAAGTATCAAGTAGTACTGATTAATACACAACTTTCTGGGGTAGGAAATCTTAATATTAGAAATAATGCAAATGGATATTAGTGGGAAAATGTTACTATATATGTTTGCATAAATGTTATGATGTTTATGTCTGTATAACAGCAAAAAATATTACACAAAGATAATAGTTTCCTCATTCACTGCTGGTTATTCTGCTGGGTGTCCAAAATGTCATTTCAGTCAGACTAAGGTCCTGTAACAGATTGTTACACAATGAAAAGAGATAAATTTTATGTTCTACATGAATGAGATGCAGTACATTAATTCTGACATTGCCCTCCAGACTGAACTACAAATATGAAAGAAAAATAAAGCACGGACAATGGTTTATTAAGTAAATGGAGAATCTTAATGGTAGGAATGGCTACAGGAGGCTACGAAGAATTTCAGCAAAACGTTGTCAGAGAGCAATGTAACAGCCATGGGTGCCTCTTTGCTAAAGGTGGATTTAGAGGAGAGAGCTAGGAGTCCCACATTATAAGTGATACTGAAAAGCTTGAATGTAGAGAAGATTATAAAAACTGGTTATGAAAATTAAGTAAATTGGCACTGTGTATGTGAAGCATATTAAGATAACTACAAATTTTGCAAATGACTGGTTGTAAAGGGATTTCTCCCAGATGAGAAAAGTTGATTTAGAATAAAGCAGTTATATGCAATTGTTACGTTATTTCACCATGCACTAGGAAGTATAGAATTAAATTATCTTATGGAAAACAGTAGTACAGACAAGATGAATGCTATCAAGACAACTGAAATATAGTGTAAAATGATGCAATGAAAGCACAAAATTGCTAATATTTTAAATATGTTTCTTGCAATAAGCTGTTAAAAAGAGTCTGTCCTTCATTCTAAGATAAATGATTTCTACTACTTGTGCTCAGACAGAATATGATCAACTGATACAGAAACATCAGTAGGGAAGCCTCGATGAGACACAAATATAAAACCACTAAGGCACCCTTCAAAGGATGCATAATGAACATGGAACAGGGCTGGGATGGTAACATGGTACAAGAAGCAAAGATGATGGATTTAGGAGGTGAAAGGAAGTTTCCTAGAAAAGAAAGTGAACATGCATTCAGGGGTTGGGGGTTTGCTTCTGACATAAGGAACAAACATGGATGCAGGAAGTGAAAAGGTTTGACCCTAGGCAATGAGCACCAAACATAAATATGGAAGGTGGGTAGGGTTCATTAAAAAAAAAAAAAAATGGAACATGTATCCAAACACTGAACTTGAATATGGGAGTAAGGTGGGATGACCCTGAACAAACAGCACTGAACATGAGACCGAGAGATGGGTGGAATGACCCTACACAACAAGCACTGAATGTGAATTTGGGGAGTAAGAAGAGTTTCTAGAAGTGCACAGTTGCCAGTGACATCTGATGTAGAAATTTGAATTTTAGTAAATTTATGAGGAATTATTTGCCAGATTTAACACAGTCATAACTTTGGCAATTAGTAATAGTTTGAGAAAAATCTTTGCAGATTACTGATCTCAAGAGTTTATTTCATGAACTCTGAGGTGTTACAATTCTAACTGCGATTTCAGATTAATTGTGCAAAATTACATTTTTCAACAAAACTGCAAAATGAAAGTGGTACACTTCTTGAGGATGGGGTTTAGAGATGCTACACTGAAAATCCAAGCAAAACGTCATTAAATTGTGAACATTCACGAAAACAAACTCCTAAATATAAAATGGAGACACTTTTTTCAGGAGTAATTTAAGTTCATCTCTGCTCACTAGCTGCATTATTTAGCCACTGGATTCAGTAAAAGCACCAATGTGTTGCACTAAAATGCTATCCACAGAAGGTTAAGAAGATGTGAATCTGCCTGCATTCAACAAAGTAACTAAGATTACACAGGAGAGAGATTTATTTCATTATAATAAATAGGTAAGTCGCAACAATTTTTATGGTACACATGGACAGACAGGACCCACACACACACAGAAGTTCATAGTTGCAGAGTACAGAACGTAAATATACAAGATATGAAAATATAATGTGCAGCAGGAGGCAAAATAAAAAATACAGGTATTTAATTTATGCTACAAATATAGAGCTCACAGTGAAAAATTAAATCCACAAGTATGTGGCAGAAACATGGCTTAAATATGTGCAGTTTTGGGCACTACCAGCTGCTAGGTTCCTTTGCTCATGATACAGTTTCATGGTTTAATAGTTAAGTCTGAGAGAATAAAATGAAAAAAAAAACATACATTACTACATGTAAATTAAGAGAACACCATGCACAGTACAGGACTACTGTTAACAGATTCACAACAGAGTAAAACAGATACAAAGAGTTTACACATATAAAGGATACAGTGCACATGTTTAGATATATAGTGAATGATGACCAATTTCTTCATCACTATAGGTGTTACCAGAGAGGGAACGATTAGCAGCAAGTGAGGTGGTACAGGGTTACAGGACCTTAAATGGGACAGAAACAGCAGTGGGATTTTATATGCCCTACAGCAGGCAATACTGATGTTAGTTATACCATAGGAGGTAGCAAGTGAAGGGATAAATTATTTATTAAAAACCGTGCTCCTGTAAAACAGGAAGATACAAGGCAAGTTAATGGACTGCTTCAGAAGGTCTGATCAGGTGTCTGTCTTTTTAATTTCTTCAAGTCTTTTGGGTTTCTAATACCATGATGGGAATGGAGCCTATTCCTAAGTCAAGGTACGATTAAAGTTCATGAAATTAGTATTGTTTTAATCTTTGATGTCAGCCAGTAGTGCTCTTCGCAGAACCCACAATGTGCCCAGCAATGACTCCTTTGCAATTTGTATGGGGTTACATGGATTGGTAACATATCTAAATATGATTGCAAATTCTTTGTTAAAAGACCCGTTTGCTCCTACTAATATTGGAACTGTCTGGGTATCTTTCTTCCACATGGCTCTTGTTTCTGCCTGCAGATCCTGATATTTTATGACTTTGTGTCTTGCTCTATGCAAGACACTGTAGTCACTTGGTGTGGCGATTTCAATGATCAAAAGAATGTCTTCTTTTCTTGGACCACTATATCCAGTTTTCTAGTATCTATCTTTTGAACTGTTGGTAATGGGTGATCCCATGTGATATGCACTTCATCATTTTCTATGATGCTTTGTGGCTCATGTTTCCTGGCCATTTTGATACCACAATGTTTGCACAATCCCCAGTGCAACAGTCTCGCCACATTATTATGCCTTTCAGCATACAGTCCTTCTGCCATTAGTGTGTTGCAACCAGCAACAAGGTGTGCGACTGTTTCCAATTCGGTTTTACAAAACCTACATTTGTTTGTTTCTCCCACATGTTTAAAGGACTTTGTAAACCAGCTTGCATGCAGCCCACTGTCCTGGGCTGCCAATATTAACCTTTCATTTCTTGGTTTGAATTCGCCTCTCCTTAACCATTCCTGCGTTTGTTTTTGATCAACATGAGGCTCTTCCAGAAGTTTTCTATACTTTCAACTATATGTTTTTTCCACATTTCTTGCCTTCTCATCTGGTCCTTCACCTTATATTCTTTCTTTTGTTTTTTGGAACATTCAGTTGCTGCCAGGTTTTTATCCGCTTCTGGTTTGATTTCCATTCCTGCTTGATGTCGATATGCTTCTGCTAGATTAAGCAGAGATTTCATCTTAGATTTATTCTCCTCATGTTTCAAAACTTTCACTACATTTGGATCTTGTGATGTCAGTAGATATGTGTGGAGTCCCACGAATGCAGATCTATACATGTAATCAATTTCAAGGAGGCCAATCCTTCCTTCAGAACAGGGAATGTATAATCTTGGTATACACTGATTTTTATAAATCATTTGGTGAGCATGAAGCATCCTTCTTGTTTTAATATCCAATCTATCCAACACTTTTTGGGGCCAGTCAATCACTCCAAAACTGTAAAGTTAGGAGAGGAAGAGCAAATTGATTGACAGCTTGGATCTTGTTCCTAGATGTCAATGGTGTTCTCAGGATTAATTTAAGTCTTCTAAAGTATTCCTTACTGAGTTTTATTCACATTTGTTCATGTTTTATTGCTGACCCTTCATCAATTCCCAAGTATTTATACACTCCCTCTTGCTCAAGTTCTTTTATATCACATTCTTGTCCCAAACTGATGTTTTCCTGGTGCTGGAGGTTTCCTTTTTAAAAGGTTGCTTTTGCATATTTATCAAGACCAAATGACATTCCAATAGCATATGAAAAAGTTTTGGCAACTTGCAGCTGTGCTTTCAGTTCCTCATCTGATGAGCTATACAGTTTTAAATCATCAACAAAGAGAAGATGAAAAGTCATTAGACTTTGTTGTTTTCTAGGAGCCAAATTGTAGCCATGGCCTAAGCTGTTAAGTAAACAGCTTAATGGATTAATGGCAAGGCAGAATACCAGTGGTGACAGAGAGTCACCATGGAATATCCCCCTTTGAATTTTTATCCCTGGGATAATAATCTGTCCTTTATCATGGCTTAATTGCAAAGTGGTCTGCCATTGTTTCATGGTTACTGAAATGCAGTCAATCAGCGTAGGGTGTATCTTGTATATTTTTAAGCACTCATTATCCATGAATGTGGGATATTATGAAATGCTTTTTTGTAGTCAATCCATGCCATACTTAGATTCTTCCCCTTTTTACAGTTCTCCAGTATAATTTTATTTTAACAAATGATCCTTTGTTCCACATGACTTTTATTGCCATTTTGCTCTACTGCCATAATTGAGTTTTCTTCTAAATGACTATAAACTCTGTCGGCATCAATTCCCAATATAGTTTATACGTCGTTGGAAGACAAGTTATTAGTCTATAATTTTAGGGTAGCTTGCAGGTTCACTCTTAAGTAAGAGCATTGTTTTCCTGTTGTTAACCAGTGCAGTGTCTGTTAGGGGTGTGCATATAAATAGTTCTTACTCATGGCTAAATCCTCGTGCAAAGAAGTTAATACTTTAAGCCAAAAGTTGGGTACTGCATCTGGGCCTGGGGTTTTCCAATTAGTGGCTTTTCTTAACTTTGTTTCAGTCTCTCTGGCTGTTACTTCATCCCATTTCATATCCTGTACCTTTAACCCTCTTATTCTTTCTTGTACTACTTCTATCCATTTAGCAAATTTGTTATGTTCCACAGGATCTTCGTAGCTACTTCTCCAAAATGTATCTATTTCTTTTTTTGGTGGTCTTTCGATTCCTTTTACCTTATTTCCCAAGTCTCCATAATTTTTTTTTGATCATCAATGAATTGCTTATTTTGTACTTTTCCTTTATATTTATCTTCGTATTTTCTAAGTCTTTCCACCTACACTGCAATTTTTAGTTTCTTTGCGATAGTACATGATAGATCCTGGTCTGTTCTAATACTGCGCATTGCTTTTATCACATCTATCTTAGTATTTTTGTTGATCTGTTCCCTCTTATATAATCTTCTATCAGTGTATTAGCTGTTTTATAGTTTTCTCTATTCGATAATTCCATTCCATTTACTTTTGCACCCTCCTGTGGTAGAACTTTATCAGTTATTAATTTAGCTTTACAGTAATACATCCTGTTTACTTCTGTTACATCACATGGATGTCTATGAACAGTCCGAATTACTGTGTTCATTTCTTTTATCAAGCTTCTGACTTTTGGGGTTTTATTCATCTTCTGCAGTCTATTTCTTTCATTGATCTTGATATATCTGTCTATGTCTATTAACTCAAGCAACTCTTTTCAACTCATTTTCTTCCAAACTGAGGGCATATTCCTTATTTGCCATTTCCTGCAGGCATTCTATAGAAGATTCTGTGGCACATTCTCTTCAGCTTCATCCTGTGCCATCCATTTCTCTATCATATGGGAACTCACTGGCCTATCACTCCTCAACATTGACTACATCAGTTTCCACAGTTTCCTGTTCCTTCCCTTGCTGTCTAGCTTCGAGTGAATGTTTATACTGGTTTCCTGTGGAAGGCTCCAAAATATCTTGATATGGCACCTGACCTGTTGCTTCCTGTTCCACTTGTTTCTCCTTAATTTGGATACCCATTACTCTATCCTGTTGTGATGCTTTCTGCATTCAGTTTTCTACACTAAATCCTTCTCTTTGCAGGTGTTCCATAATCTCAATTTCTATTTCTTTGACTTCTCCATTATTAATCTCGTTTTCTACTTTTCCTCTTAATCTCCTTATTTTCTGTATTGTAAAATTTTCCATATCCAGATTCCTTTGCCTGTATTTCTCTTCAAATATATTTGGTGCTGCTCTTTTTGTATTCATTTTACTTTCTCCTTTGCATAAATACTACACCATATTAAATCTCTTTTCCTTTCCCATGTCCATATTTCTTCTTCACGTGTCTCCTGATCTTCTTGTTTTTCCTTATTCTGGGGACTCACTCCACCAGGCTGTGATGTAGTCTGTGTTAGACTTTCTACATTAAATCCTTCACTTTGCAGTCACGCCATAACTTCAGCTTCTATTTCTTTAACTTCTGCTTTACTAATCTTCTTTTCCACATTACATCTTTGTGCTATTCATTTTTTATTGTGAAATTTTCCATATCTGGATGCTTTTGTCTGTATTTCTCTTTGAATATCTTTGAGACTGCCTTCTCTATATTAGTTAACTTGGCTTTCTCCTTTGCATAAATATTGAACCATAATCAAATCTCTCTTTCTTTCCCATGTCCATATTTCTTTTTTATATTTTTCAAATATCTATAGATTTTGTTTTTTTATACTTTTACACTTCCTCAGATGGTTCTTTTTCCAAACAGATCAAAGTTTCTTGATCTATATATTGTTTTTCAAAAATCTGTTGTATTAATGAACGCAAATTTTTATTTATTCTGACAGTTTTTCTTGCAGAAGTATTTTCCTTTCCTCTAATTTCTCTCAATCATTTTGTATATCTTGTGTCTGGAAATTCTGGGCTTTTTACATAATGGTAAATACATAATTTATTTCTTATCCTCAATAATCCACTATCATCTTTATGGCTCTTCTTTGGTCAATCAATTTTTGTGATTTTTGTGGACCACTTCTTCCTTCTGCAACAGGGGGGCCATTTTCCCCTGGACCTGGCCTGACCCCATAGTAAGAATGTTTCCGTATTTTGAAGATTCTACACTGTCATTATTTCCAGTACTGGTACCAGTGCGCCTACCAGGATTGGGCACTTTTTTATCCTGGGTCTTGTGCGCCCAGCTTTTTTTGTTTTTGACTTATTCTGTCCAAAATATATGCTATATAAATACAGTCTATATATCAGTGTCGCCTTGGTGAGATTTTGTGAGGGTCCACCTTGCGAAGGCACTCACCAAGACTTGAGGATGAATTCAATTTCAGCACTACTACTCTCCTTTGCTTGCTGACTTTTTCTCGATCCATTAGTCAGGGCAAAGCGTAAGTGAACTAGTAACTAGCAAAAATTACAAAATAAGATCATCTACTTCATGCAATGATTTTTTTTTATTGATGAAGATCTCAGTTTTTTATCTCTTTTTATAAAAGTTTTGTATTGTAGGTTTTGTCCCGGAAAATGTTTTCCTCTCTACTGACACAAGTGTATTTCTTTAGATACACCAAGTGTTATTCTTGCAACCTGTCTCACCTAGTCTCCAGAAAATGTATCTGTGGAATTTTCAGGTATTTCTCATAGCAATACTTTCAAAGTCTTTGAAACACCTTCCCTTGGATTTTTCTTGGAAAGGCAGGCATGACACTGTAACTTGGTAAAACACTGCACAAGCAGCAGCAATGGCTTGAAGAGTAAGACATTTTGACAGCATGTCCAAAGTAATAAAAAAAAAGTTCAATATAGACTACTAAATAAAAGGTCACATTCTGTATTTTGCCTGTATGTGTTCAAAATATACTGCTAGGACATCACAGTGAAGATGTAGGTAATTTCCAAAGTGAATGCAATCATCAGTAGCCATGGCACTGAAACCTGAATTAGCCATTTTTGTGTTTTTATCTTTTCATCTATTTACAGAGCTAATGAAAAATGAACAGCTACCAGAAATGTATCCTTATTCTCATACCTCTCATCTGTACAGATTTTTGCAGAATGTCCAGATTTTTGCCTCATGTTTTTGGTTCATTTTTCATTAAAAAAAGAAGTTATGTACTCACCATAACGTTCCATGTTTGTTGTCCATCTCACCTGCATTCTTACTGGTTGGGTTCAGAACAGATTCTCAGTTCCAACTCAGCTGCATACTAGAGCTCGAGGACTTCCACTGGCAAGTGGCTGTATCCCTATCCCCTCATGTTCTAGTGAAGCTCCCCAGAGCTTGTTTGGTGATAACATTAGAACGCAAGGTAACATCAATACCTATTATGAAGACAATGAAGAAGGCCAGGGACACACTTGCCAGAAAAAGAACCTCTTTGTCCTCTACTGTCCTCCAGGAGCCACAGATAGGGGGAAGGAGTGTGGGATGTAAGAATGAAGGCGAGATGGACAAGAAACATGGAATGTTATGATGAGTACATAACTTCTTTATGTTATGTTGTCCTATCTCGCCTTCATTCTTACTGGTTGGGACAGCGTCCCTAGCACCATATATTCTGGGTGGCTCACGGGAGTATATTCTTCAGGGCAGTGGACACATAGGAGCCCCTGTCCCTGGAGGTCAAATCCACTTTGTAATGAGTGATAAAGGTATGAGGTGTTGCCCAAGTCACAGCAGCACAAATGCTATCAAGTGGTAGTCTCGCTCTAAAAGCAGAAGAGGTTGCCATGGCTCTTGTAGAATGGGATTTAACTTTAAAAGGGAAGGATCTTTTTATTGGATTCATATATAAAAAATATACAATCTGAGCGCCATATTGAAAGAGTGACCTTGGATATAGGGGCACCTTTCTTTGCTTCTGAAAATGACACAAATAACTGATCAGATTTATTGAAGTCCTTTGTTCTATGTAAGTAGAAGCATAATTGCCTATGAACATCCAATTGAAGTTTATATTCTGCCTTTTTGCCATGATTTGGAAAGAAAACTGGTAACTCTATGGACTGATTTAGGTTAGATTCTGAACATACTTTTGGCAGGAAGAAGGGTTTGTTCAAAGGGATACTCTGTCTTTATGAAAAAGCATATATGGTGGCTTGATCGATAAAGCTTGCAGCTCTGAAACTCTTCTGGCAGAAGTGATGGCAATCAACATACTTGTCTTCCACGTTAAATATTTTAGATCAAATGATGACACAGGTTCAAAGGGGAGTAGGAGAACAAAGTTTAGGTCTCATGGTGGTAGGGGTGTTTTTATGGGTGGTCTTAAATTAGTACCTTTCAGGAAGGCTTTGCATATTTTGTGGGGGCATCAAATTAGGGGTGAAATCACTTATATGGAAATTAGACATTGCTGCTAATTGTACATGAATGGTAGCTTCAGCCATACCGTCATTAAATAGTTTTGCCAGAAATTCGAGGATAGAACTTATAGGAACAGAGAAGGGATCAATGCGTCTTGTGAGAGCCCAGGAAGAAAACCTCTTCCATTTACGGATATGTTTCTTGTTGAAGCTTTATGGGAAGAGCGCAAGATATTCTTGACAGAATGAGGGAAGTTAAAAAGCCTGGCTATATTTGGAATTGGAGCAGCCAAGCTGTCAATTTGAGGGTTGAAAGACAAGGATATAGTGTTCTGGACATATGAGTCAGAAGGTCTGGAACTGGGTCCAGAACCCACAGTTCCTCCTGAAGATGAGGCCAAAGAAAGGGGAACCAAATCTGATGAGACCAATATGGGGCAATGAGAATTAGCCTGCTTTCCAACAAGATGGCTTTCTGGAGAACCTTTGGTATTAGTGGAAAGGGAGGAAAGGTATAAATAAGTCCAGGAAGCCAAATAGAAGTGCATCCCTTTGGTTACTCACCCGGTGGGGGGATTAGGGCAAAATAGCTGCTGCATTTAGCATTCATGGAAGTGGCAAAAAGGTTGCAGCAAGGCTGGCCCTATTTGTGGAAGACCCTCTCTGCTACTTTTTGTTTTAGGGACCACTCGTGGGGCATGAGAATTGCTCTGCTGAGTTTCAAGGTGGACCTCCCCGAGATGTGCATTGCTATTAGAAAGTGTTGGGAGCAGCTCGCCCATTGCCATAATCTGCGGGACTCTCAACAAAGGGGGTAAGACCTAGTCCCTCCTTGTTTATGTACCAGACAACTGACATGTCTGTCTGAACTGCAATTGTTCCTAGCGGAAGAGAGTCTTGGAGTGCCTGTAACATCATAAGCACCACCCTTGTCTCTAGGATATTGATGTGCAAGGGGGCCACATGATTCTGATAAGTGCCTTGAAGTGTCCTACCCAGATAATGCCCCCCCCCACCCTATCTGGGAGGTGTCTGTGGTCACTGTGGCCATTGGCTGAAGGTGAAGAAATGGCTGACCTGATGTTACATGACTGCAGTGAAGCCACCAGAGAAGGTCCTTCTTGCAGGACTCTGTTAACAGAATTTGGTGAGACATGGGTAGTTCTTGTAATGACCACTGGGTGAATAGAAGCCACTGCAGAATTCTCATGTGCATGCGTGCAAGTGGAACTAAACTTATCACAGATGCCATGGTGCCCATGACTTTCAAGACTGTTTTTTCCTGTACTTTTGTTTTGGAGAGAAGGTTGAAGACTTGCTGTCTTAGAACTAGGACTCGTTCTGTAGGAAGATTTGCCTTCATGCTTATTGTACTTAGATCTGCTCCTATAGACACGATATGTTGCAATGGCAACAAGGCAGATTTTTCGCAATTTATTGTGATTCCCAGATGAGAGCAGACAGAGAGAGTGGTGTCTCTTGATTCCAGTAGTAGATGCTTGGTGGTGGCAGTTAGGAGCCAGTCGTCTAGATACAGAAACAGTCAGAATCCTAGATGTCTCAGGTGGGCCGTGACTACTGCCATGCACTTGATGAACACTCTGGGAGCTGTAGTGAGATCCGAGGGCAGAGATCGAAACTGGTAATGACTGGCTCCCAGCAGGAAGTGCAGATGACTCCTGGATGGCTGGTCTATCTTCATGTGGTAGTACACAACCTGGAGGTCTATAGAGCACATCCAATTGTCTTTTTCCAAAAATGGGAGAATTGACCGCAGTGTTACCATCCAGAAATGGGTCTTTTTTACTGATTCGTTTAATCTGCTAAGATTAAAAATTGGTCTCTAGTCCCCTGTTCTTTTTTGCACTAAGAAGAATCTTAAGTTCCGGATCCTATTTGGTCTGCGGGGACTCTGGATGACTCTTTTGTCCAGCAACATTTGAATATATAGAGTTGCTTGATCCCTCTGACTGGGTGGAATGTCCAGGATTTTCTTTATGTTTGGGACAGGAAGAGAAAACGATATGGAGTATCCTCTGGATATGATACCTTGTACCCACTTGTCTTTTGTTATTTCCAGCTAGGTTTGTAGGTACAAAGATAAGCAACCCCCGAATGCCTCCAGAGTTGGACAGACGGGCCTCCCTTCAGGAGCACTGAAAGGGCTGACCACGGAAAGAATCTCTGCTCCTCTGGTTTTGCGGACCCCCCTGCCGCGTGGATGGAGTCTTCCATTTGTACTTCCCCCTCTGCCCCTAGGGGAAGAGTCACCACGTGTGTCCTGAAAAACTTTCTGGGAATTATGGAAACACATCTCCTCCCCTCTTCTGGCCTTTTGGATAAGGCCTAGAAGGTATGGAAAAATGGACTTCTACGGCAGAGAGAGTCTTTCCTTCTTGATCACACCTGGTTAGCGTCTCCTTAACTTTTGGCCCGAACAAGGACGAGCCATCAAATTGGGGCATTAGTAAAAAAAGATTTGAAAGGTTCCACAAAGTCACATAAGTCCATTCAGGAATGTCTCCTTAGGGAAATTCCTGAAACTGCTGCTATACTCACTCCATCTGTTGCATACGAAATGAGCCTCATGGAGGAGTTGATCACAGAATTTAAGGTGGAGAGCTGAGAGGAGACCTTGTCTGCTACCCCTGCAGCTACTGTACCTTGGAGAACATCTCCTAGCTCCTTTAGAAGATCTCCTTGTAGCCTTGTGAAATGCGCCAGAGAGCAAAAGTCGCTGAAGTAAAAAGTGTGCTTTCCATATCTGTCCATTGTACGAGACTCCTTGTTCGGTGGATGGACAGATGAGGATGCTTCAGAAAGTTCCTTTTTGGTGGCTGCTGCCACCACCATAGCACCTACAGGGACATCCTTGGTCAGAAAGGCTTTATCTGAAGGATCTGTAATGAACTTATTTGGCCTCCTAGGGACAGGTTCCACTGCATCTGGAGACTTCCACGCCTTTCGACTAACTAGTTCCATAAGTTTGTCGAAAGGCGGAGACATCCAAATGGCTGAAGGGTGAGACCCAAAGGCCTTCAGGTAAACAGACTACTCATCAGAGGGGTTGATGGGCTTCCAGCCACCTCTCTGCTTAAGGATTTCTAGGATGTCTGAGAAAAAAACCTCCTCAGAGGGAGACTGTGGGGACCCTTCTGACTCAAGATCTGTGTCCGAGGTGACTAACACATCTATGGAGTCCAAATGCTTCCTCTTGCAGAGTCTCTTATAAAGGACCTCTTCAGAAGGATATTCTGGAAAGGTTTCAGAAGAGAGGGGTTTAACCGATGGGGGTACCCTGAGTCCTAGGGTCTCCACTGGTCTGTGGATGGCATGGTACAGAGACGGACACCGGCGCATTAAGGAGAGGAATGTCGGAACCCCTGAATGGAGCTGTCTGAGGAGAAAACACCCTCCTCATCAGCTCAAAAGCCCCCTCTCCTGATCTGAAGACACCTCCAGCTCCAAAGAGCCAGAAGAAATCCCTGGAACCAAGAGGATGGCCTCCAAAGCGATGTAGGAGCCGAGCTCATCCACGCCAAAGCCCAAAGAGGCAGGGTCGGATCAGACAACTGTCCAATCAGACTCTCCTCCCCAGACCCAAACAATGACCATCGTCTCCTAGATCCCCTCAGATGGAATGGAGGATGTCGGAGCAGATGTCGGTTCCAAAGATACCAGGATGGTTCTTGGCACCGATGGTTCAACAACAGTTGGTTCCAAGCATTCTGGGTCCAGGGTCAGCTGGGAGGAATTGATGTTGGTGGGATGGTCTTGGGTGGGCTCTGAATCCCTGTGAATTGGAGCAGAGAGAAATTTAGCCAGCGCTGGTGTCTTTAGAAGCCTATGTACCACCCTATCCACATCACCATCCGAAAGACTCCTGGAGGAGAGGGTAGGCGATCTTACTGATTGTAATATAGGTGATCTCAGAAGAGGAGTAACTGGCTCCAATTCTGGGGACCGGCTCCCGAGTTCAAACTCCATTGGCACCATTAAAGTTGGAGCCGATGAAGTAGATTTTGTTGGTTCTGAAGTAGATGAAGCCGGAGATGCAATTTTATTTAACTTTTTTGACAGCTTTGATTGTCCTGAAGAGGGAGAAGATCTTTTTGTTGATTTTTCTGATCTTGAGGAAGAAGATTTGATTGATGCTAAAATGCTTGGACCTTCTTCTACAGCTTCTTTGAATGGGGATTTCAAAAGACCTCTTACAATCAACTTATTTTTACGCTCTAACAGCACTCTAGACGTAAATGAGTGGCATACTGAGCACGTCTCCTGAAGATGTACTGCTCCCAAGCAGTAGACACATATAGTATGGGAGCCAGTAATTGGCATCTTCTGGCTGCATTTGGTACACCTTTTGAAGCCCAAAGGCTTAGATTCTTTATGCTTCTTGGACGTGTTTGAAACTCAGTGCACACACACGCAATAGCAGACAAACTGTAACAACAACAATTTAACACCCTAAACTACTAAGGAACAATTTAATCCTAAACTACTAAGGAATGATTATATATAAAGACAAGCTTTTTTTTTTTCCAAAAACTAGCAAAGTAGGAAGGCAAAGGCAAGGTTAGGAAGCCCTCTAACTAAAACGGGCAGCGGAAGACTTTTAACTTAAATGGGCCAATGCTCCTTTCCTTTAAACAGTACTAATAATAAAACAAGAACAAGATGCCCTCTAAAACTGGTAGCAACAGCCCTCTAACTTAAATAGGCTGATGCTTTTTCTTTTACAACAGAAGGAAATTTAACCAGGATGGGGAAAACAAGGCCTTAATGGAAAACAATGGCCTAAAGCAACAACACAGCAGCAAATGTATTATGTAAGTAGGAAAAAATACAAGAATAACGCTAACTCTACTTTAAAGTAGAACAGAAAAAAATAATAATAATAAAGGGATAATAAAGGTAAAAAAGTTGTTCACTTATCCAGAGCCAAGATGGAAGCCTCTGATCTGTTTAGCGGCAAACAAAATCTGGAACTTCACTACAGCATGATAGACTAGGGATGCAGCCACGAGCCAGTGGAAGTCCCTGAGCTTTAGTATACGACTTGAGTCGAAACCGAGAATCGGTTCCAAACCCAACAAATAAGAATGAAGGCGAGATAGGACAACATAACATCTGTGGTTTTCTGGCAAATTAGTGGTAAATCATTAAAGACTAAAGTTAGAAAATAATGACAGATATTTGAGTTTCAGACTTAATACCCTTCAGAAAATTTGTGCTAATGCAAAACTTGCTATTCTACCAACTATTCTAATTTTTTAAAAGCAAAATTTAAACATTGTCCCTATTGTTGGGCCTCTGTTCCACTTCTATTTATGGCTTTGCCCAGATTTCTTGCTCTTAGAGGTTGATAGATATGCTCATTCTACACCAACAGTTCTGGTTTAATATTAATGGTGTCACATACCTCTTTGACGTGCTTCACTTCAAATTCCTGTAGCTGTTGCTGGAATCCAAAATTAGGACCAACATAGGATCGAATAGCCTTCACGGCAGCAATACAGTCTTCCCACCCAAATTTTGACACTGTCATGAGGTAAGCAACAAGGACTGTGGTACTACGTGAAACTCCAGCCAGGCTACATATTCATTAGGAAATAAACCAAAAAGAAATAAAAAAAATCAGTACTACATCCCTTAAACATTCTTGATGAATAATATTCATAAGGATAAAAGAGAAAAGATTTAACATCTATATATTATTTTGGACAAAAAAATACAGAAACCACTTCAGCAACCGTATGTAATGTAACAATGTTCCACAGTCATCAGAATTTCTAGTTACACCAAACAAAATGAAACAGACACTTGTCAGTGTTGAACATAACGCTGTATGACTCATGGTAGTGACAAATGCTAAAAACTAATCAAAGTAATAAAGCTGTAATTATCAATTGGCTCAAAAGAAGTATTTTGATAATCTTCAAAACACCACCCTAGTTTTCAGCATGACTATGCTAAAACCATGTACTAAAATACCATGTACTAAAATATGGGAGATCTACCACTTTGTGAATAGTAACTCGGAGAATGCTGTCAGTACTGCGGTGGTGGTGCTGCGGTAGCGTTGTCGCCTCATAGCAAGACGTTGCCCTGTTCGATTCTTAGCTAGAGAGTCTTCTGCATGGAGGCATACGTGAATGGGGTGTGCCTTCGCTGAAGGTTGTGCGTCAAGGTTGGTAACCCGGTACGTAAAAATCCACTACCAATCATTAGCAGACCGGAGTTCCGCTGTGGCGACCCCTAACTGGGAAAAGCCGAAAGACACAAACAAATTTGGAGAATGCTGTCATCCTGAGCTGTACTCCTCAAAAAGTACAGTTTTGTACCTACCATAAATGTAGATGTCCGATAGATATGCAACTGCAGTCATAACATATGGGTTGTCCTGCCTCAGGCAGCCCTCGGTCGGCCGGATTCCAAAGTCTGGATCCGACGTCGGCTGATGTCGCATTTCTCTCCGACGTCAGAGCGGCTGGAGTACATAAGCATCAGCCGACGCCATTTTCTTCAGTGTTTCTTGCCCCAGATGCCAGGTGCCCTCCAAGGAAGGCTGTAATCAAATTGGAAGACAAACAGGATTCCAGACCAATAAGTAAGCAATAAACAGATACACCATAACAGATATCCCCAGCTAAGAGAAACAGGGATAGGAGTGGACCCAAGGCATAGAGGGGTATGGAGGGAGGGAAAATCCGACTGCAGTTGCATATCTATCGGACATCTACATTTATGGTAGGTACAAAACTGTACTATGTCCTTCAAGAATGCAACTGCAGTCATAACATATGGGTTGACTACCATAGCTTAGCTGGGGGAGGAGGAATGCTCTAGGAAAGAGATGGTGTGGCAATCAAACCCTGCAGGACTGCTGAAGCAAAGCCTGCTCTGGATCTGGAATATAAAGGGAGACAGTAGTGTTTGGAGAATGTATGCACGGAGCTCCATGTAGCAGCTTCTAGAATGTCTTTTGTAGGCACCCCTCTTAAGAATGCTGTAGAGGTGGCTGTAGCTCTGGTGGAGTGTGGTCTGACATTGGCTGGAACATTCTTCCCATGGAAGGAATAACAAAATCTGATGCAATGTCCAATCCATTTTGAAATAGTCTGTTTGGAAATTGCTTTTCCTTGTACTCCAGGGGCGTAAGCTACAAAAAGCTGATCAGACTTCCTACTGGTCTTGGTTCTGTCCAGGTAGTAGCGAAGTTGTCTGTGAATGTCCAAGGTATGCAACAGTCTTTCCCCTTTGCTCTCAGGATTGGGGAAGAAAGTAGGCAGGTGAATAGCTTGATTTAAAGAAACCCTAGATACCACCTTTGGCATAAAAGTAGGGTTGGTTCTTAAGGTGACCCTGTCTCTGTGAAAGATTATGAATGGTGGTGTTGCCATTAGGGCCTGTAGTTCCGAAACCCTTCTTGCTGAGGTAATTGCCAACAGGAAAGCTGTCTTCCATGATAAAAATTGTAAGTCCACTGAAGCTGCTGGCTCAAAGGTAGGTAGAGTCAGTTTTACTAGGACAAAGTTGAGGTCCCAAGCTGGCACTGGAGCCTTTCTTGGTGGCTTAATGTTCTTGATTCCCCTGAGGAATTGCCTTAACAAAGGATGTGAAAATACAGGTGGATCAGTGTTATATCTAGCTGAGATAGCTGAAGCATGTATCTTTATGGAAGAATATGAGAGTCCATTCTGTAGCATATCTGCCAAATATTCCAGGATGAGTGGGATATTCAATAATGATGCATCATGTCCCTTGCTGGTATTCCAAATGCTGAATCTCTTCCATTTTGCTAAGTAAACCTTTCTGGTGGATGGTCTTCGAGCTTCTGTTAATATCCGCTGAACTTCCTTGGAGAGAGATAGATTGAGGTTATTCATGGGATCTCCCAGGATGTTAGCTGCAGTGTCTGAAGATTTGGATGCACTGTTTTGAAGTTGTGTTGAGTCAAAAGTAGGGGCCATTGGGGAAGGGCCCACTTTTTGTTGTGACATATGCTCCGTAGTAGTGGGTACCAGTGTTGTCTTGGCCAATCTGGAGCTATTAGGATCCCCTTGGGCCTCTCTGCTTTGATCTTTAGTAATACTGTGGTCATCAGTGGCAGAGGTGGGAATGCATAGATTTTTAGAAAGTTCCAGTTGAATGAAAGAGCATCTATTTTCCAAGCTTGTGGATGGTATGTCCTTGAACAGAATTTTTGTAGATGATGGTTGAGGTGGGAGGCAAATAGGTCTACTTCTGGCCTGCCCCATGTTGAGGTGAGTTGTGTGAAGATTTTCGGATGTAACCTCCACTCGTGTGGATCTATGAAATTCCTGCTTAGGCTGTCCGCCAGCACATTGTCTTTGCCTGGAACAAACTGGGATTGCAACTGTATGTTTAGGCTCAGTGATTTTTCCCAAAGATTCATTGTCAGTCTGCAAAGAGGGTAGGAATGGGTGCCCCCTTGCTTGTTTATGTACCACATCACAGTGGTGTTGTCTGTCCGTATCAGTAGATGGCCTTGCTGAAGTTGTTGTCGAAAGGCCTCGATGGCATGCATTACTGCCAGCATTTCCTTTTGGTTTATATGCAGATGTGTTTCCTTTGGAGACCATTGTCCTTGTATACATCTGCCCTCCATGTGCGCCCCCCATCCAAGGTCTGAGGCATCTGTGGTCATGGTCTGTGTTATCTGAGGTTTTTTGAATGACATACCTGTGTTTGCCTGGCTTACCGAGGCCCACCATAGGAATTCCTTTTGTAGGCATGGAATGAGCGGTATGGTCATCTCTAGGTTGTTGCTGTGCTGAGACCATAGGCTTTTTAGGTACCATTGAAGCTTTCTCATGTGTAGTCTTGCTAATGGAACCAGGAGAATGCAGGAAGCCATGTAACCCAGGGCCTGTAGGAATCCCCTTGCAGTCATCTGGGTGAGTTTTGCCAAACCTTTGAAATAATGAGTTAACTTCTCTTGCTTGTCTTCTGTCAGGTAAGCCATTTGAGAGGCTGTGTCTAGATTGGCTCCTAAGAAGGTTATTTGCTGGGATGGCTGAAGTCTTGACTTTTGGAAGTTGACTGTGTATCCCAGAGCCTGTAGCAATTGTATGACATAGTTCAAGTTTTTTGTCAAAATCAATTTGTCGTCCGCTTGTATGAGGCAGTCGTCCAGGTATGGGTAAATTTGGATCCCTGGAGCCTGCAATGAGCAATTACTGAAGCCAGGCATTTTGTAAATACTCTGGGTGCAGTAGATAAGCCAAATGGCAATGCTGAGAATTGATAATGCTCTGGCCCTGCAAGAAATCTGAGGTATCTTCTGCAGCTGTGTCTGATAGGGACATGCAGGTATGCCTCCTTGAGGTCCAGAGTAATCAGCCAAGACCCCTTGCCCAGCATGGGAAGGAGTTGCTGTAGAGTCAGCATTTTGAACTTTGGTACTATGAGAAAAGTGTTTAATGCGGACAAATCCAGTATTGGTCTCCATTGAGTTTCTTTTCTTGGAACAAGGAACAGTCTGGAGTAAAACCCCTGGCCTTGTTCTTGTTGTGGAACTCTTTCTATTGCTTTGATCTGAGCAAGCAGAGAAATTTGCTTGATAGCCTCTGCCCTCTGGTTTTGTGGTAGGTTTGGCATGCCTTGTTTTCTTGGTAAGGTATGAAAGTGGAACCTGTAACCTTGGTCTATAATGTCCAAAATCCATTTCTCCTTTGTCAATCTGTACCAATTGTCTGAAAACAGAGATAATTTTCCGCCCAAGGGAGCTTCTATTTGCTCCTTGGTCAGCGGAAGTAGAGGAAAGTCATTGAGATTGTCCCTGTGGGGCAGGGGAGACCCCTGTGTCACTTCTTTGGTTTGCTGGTTGCCATTGTCGTCCCCTGTAAGAACCTCTGTATTGTCCTCTTCCTCGGCCACGCCTGTTTTTACCCCTTTGAAATCTTTCAGGATTAGGAAAGGACCAGTTTTTAGAAGGCCAATTCCTGCTGAATCTGGGTGGCTGAACCTGGAGGAAATCTTTGACCGTCTGAACTGATTTTGCTTTTTCCTCTATGGACTTTAACACATCTTTAGCATTAGTACCAAAAAGCTTGTTCTTTTCCAAAGGTGCATCAAGAAGTTTTGCCTTAACATGATCTGGTAGAGGTTGTTCTTTTAACCATGCATGTCTACGAATGACCGCCCCCTGTCATAGCTGCCCTACATGAAGCTTCCAATGCATCATATCCACACTGCAGAAAGTGATTGCTGACTTGCTGAGAATTATGTACAGCTTCCTGCAAAGACTTCCTGTCTAAAGGTTCAGGAGAGGCCAATGTTTTCTGTAAATCATCTAACAGGTAATCCTGATATTGAAACATATGAAAGAGGCAATTCAGAGCTCTCATAGATAAAGTAGTGGAGGTGTAGACCTTTTTCCCCCATCTCTCTAATGACCTAGCTTCCCTGTTGGAAGGCAAGGGATTTTTGGAGGTGGATGCTGAAATCCCTTTAGGTCCCTGAGAAATAGTTTCTAAATCAACAGCATGGGCCCTAAAGAAATGAGAATGTGTTTCTTGGACCCTATAATATCTATCTGGCTTGGCTGGGGCAGGAGGAAGAGTATCCAGGGTAACACTGGAGTCAGAGTATAGGTCATCCAAAACATCAAGCACAGGAGGTATAGTCAGGGGCCTGTGCTGGGGCTTTTTAAGGAAGGTTCGAAGGCGCTTTCTGGAATCAGAATATTCCTGGCCTTGCCACTTAAAATGTTCCCTCATGGTATGCAAAACTTCCCCAAAAGAAATATCCTCAGGAGGGGAGGCCGAGGGGATGGAATCCTCTGCATCCGAGTCCTCATAGGTCTGGAAGGGCTCTTCCTGGCCATCGGAGTGAACAGAGTCCTCAGACTCTTCATCTGAAGGGATAGGGTCAGAGGGTTCAACCCGGGGCCTCTTATCAGGAGGAGGCTGGGATTCTCTCTCAGGATGGGCCTGTGAACCTCTAATCATGGAAATTAAGTCTGCGGCCATAGTCATGATTTGTGTTTCAGGAGTAGGCTGAGGTAAGGCCTTAACAGTAAGGTGCTTGGTCTTGCTGGCTGCCTTAGCACGTGTGTAGGCCTTAATAGACATGGCCATAGGAGGCCTAGCAGCTCCACGTGCAGGAGTGACCTTATCTACAGCAATGGTCTCGGGCATTTCCTCGGTTTCAGTATCCGGAGGAAAATCTATAACTGGCGTCGGTGTGGCCTCCGTTATCGGAGGTGTCGGTAAAGCGGTGTCTTCGGTTTGGAGCGGTGAAATAACCATCTCAGGGGGAACCGGAGCACTCGCGGTAGGTTTTGGCGTGGAGTCGGAGGAAGACACGGGCCGAGGATGTCGGTCCCGGTCCTTTCGTTTCTTATGAGTCTGCGATGTCGGAAGGTCCGACGGCATTGTATAAGCAAATTTATCGCCGAAAAAATCTTCAGCGAACTCCGCCCGGCGCCTAAGAGTGCGCTTATTGAAGCGAGCACAGGCGACACAGGCCGAGACGTCGTGGTCTGGGCCAAGGCAAGGAAGACAGTAAGAGTGGAAAATCCTTATGAGGTATTTGTTTACCACAAGACAGACAATTGTTAACTTTTTCAGTAATTTCTGACATCGGCTGAGGCAAGAAAGGTCCCCAACGGGGTACTTAGCTTTTTTGATTACTTCGGATTCGAAGAATACAGGAGCTGACCGACCGGCACTTGCGAAATGCTTCTGCTTCGGGCACCGCGTGGCAAGAAAGACTGAAGAAAATGGCGTCGGCTGATGCTTATGTACTCCAGCCGCTCTGACGTCGGAGAGAAATGCGACATCAGCCGACGTCGGATCCAGACTTTGGAATCCGGCCGACCGAGGGCTGCCTGAGGCAGGACAACCCATATGTTATGACTGCAGTTGCATTCTTGAAGGACATCCACAAATTCCTGAATGATTTTGCACATAATGGTTTTACTGCAAGGCTACAGTTTTGCAAGGCTCTTTTTGACTTTTACTAGGAGTTTCTCTCCTCTCCTCTCTGCAGTTGTATGACTGTGGAGTTACAATATATTTGAATTTATAAATAAAAGGATGTGGGGGAGTCCTGCTCCATAACATGTGCTTTAAGAGATATTTCACCCATGGGTTTGGTCAGTATGAACTCATCCACTTTGGATTTTGGGGATTATGATTCAAGGACTTGTGCTGGATCTCCAAATATATAGCAATTAAACATAAAACCTTGAAAAACTGAAAGTTGATTTTATACAAATATAAAATGGCTTAATGGAAAAGTAGAAAGAATTTGGACTGATAGAAAAACTAATACTCTGAATAAAAGTTTACTATTGTGAGCTTACAGCTAAACAGTTAAAAACTGACAAAATCAAAGTTTGCATTACCTATAAGAAAAACAAGGAAAGAACTCTGGTGCTTTTCAACGCCTGTGTCTTAAAGCATATTTTATTAATACTGTTTATTTCATTTATTTCTTTAGGAGCTTGTGTATTAAGTGTAAGTCACCCTTTTCAGCACAATTTCAGTCATAATAAGAAGAGTGGTACTGATAGACATTCTGCTTAAACTCAGCAACTGTCTGCATGGGTTGTGCCCAAATGCAAACAAGGCTTAATCCAGAGCCACAGGCTGTTTCATACAAGAAATTAGATGACTGAAAAAGTCTTATGCAAATAAAGGAATGATGATATGCAAAAGAAGAATGTGTGAAGAAATCTGCAACTTTTTTATATAAATGAGTCTCTTTCCCCACCTTTTGTGATTCATAGTTGCTTTTTGATGTATATGTGCACCTTGTTCAGATAAGTTATAAAAAGTGAATCAGTGCCTTTTCTATCCATTTTTCAATCAGTGAAGATTCTCAGTTTCACCATAAGCCTGGCTATTCCCCTGCTGAGTTGCTTGCTTTGGTTGCACTGAAAACTGGTGTGTGATGTGCTTCTCACCAACCCAGGAGAAAAAGGTATAGGCAAAAAAATAACTCACTTGAACTTTGCTAAACAAGAGTTGCAGGATAGGTTTAGAGTGGAAAGGAATATAATAAGAGTTTTAGTATGACTGTATTGCCAACAAACAGGTAATGGGGAGTACCAAGGTATGCGTAGATTTTATTATGCTTGATATGGGGACTTTCCAGAGACGGGCTTTGGACACTGTGGGTATCTCCCAGACTTCTGCTTTAAGGATACAGCAGCAATTCTTCAATATACTCTTTGCATATGTGCATAAAAATAAGTTATGTCTTACCATAATGTTCCATCTGTGTTGTCAGTCTTCACTAATCCTTGACTGTGGGCTCGGTTCGGAGCCTTGGAACCAACTAGGCTGTTTTTTTGGGTCTAGATTATATCATCGAAACTTCCTTTAAGCGAACACGAAAACACTGACATGTATTGCATGAACCGCGAATATGCCAAACGTACTAAACTGCGAAATACAAAAAGTCGAATCCCCATAGTCGGCCAAGTCCACCTCCCACTACATACTGCCTACCCAAACAAAATAAATGAACCACATACATACACTAACCAAAACCCTACTTCTAACCCTAAAGTAAAGCACCAAAACCCTATGTCTAACCCTACACTAAACCTTACATGCATTTCTATCTATGCACTTACCTTAACCCGCACCCTAACCCTAAGGTCCGTAACTATCGCACACTTACCCTACAGCGATATACGAAAACAAAACAAATAATCCACACACATACATTTAACAAAACCCTAATTCTAACCCTACACTAAACCTTACATACATTACCTATCTATGCACTTACCTTAACCCGCACCCTAACCCTAAGGATCGTAACTATCTCACACTTACCTTACGGAGCTGTACCGCAGACGGGCCAACTATGACACTTCGACTTTTTGGAGTTCGCTGTTTAGTACGTTCGACATAATCACGTTTTGCGCAATACATGTTGGTGTTTTCGCGTTCGCTTAAAAGGATTTTCGGTATTATAATACAGACCCGTTTTTTTCAGCTCGCTCCTCCCAAAACTCTAGAGCTAGGCTCTATCCATAATGCTCCTCCCTAAATTACCTCAGATCAAGTTTGCCTATAATAGTGACAGACGGACAAGAAGTAACAAATAAGAGGCCAAATTTTTGTCCCTATTATGAAGCCAGTCTTTGCGAATATTCGGTCCACTAAGAGTCTTAGGCAGTAGGAAGGAAGGGGGGAATGCTAAGGATTAGTGAAGATCGACAACACAGATGAACATTATAGTAAGACATAACTTCCTTATCTGATGTTGTCAGTCTTCACATAATCCTCGACTGTGGGACAGAGTCCCTAGTTACCTGAACCTTGGGAGGTCTCACGACAGAATATTCCTGAGCACCACTGAACCGAATGATGCATGTCCCCTAGACACCTGGTCCAGCTTATAATGAGTAATAAAGGTAAGAGGAGATGCCCATGTAGCTGCTGCAAAAATGTCATCTAAACAAGCTCTAGCGTGAAAAACTGCAGAAGCTGCTACAGCTCTAGTTGAATGAGCTTTCACAGGACATGATGGGTAAAGTCCCTTTCAGTGATACATAAAGGTGACACAGTCCCTAAGCCATTTAGCTAAGGTAACCTTAGACACTGGATTATCTAAAGAAAGTGAGGAAAAGGCAACAAACGGTTGCATTTTCTGACGCCCTTCATCTTATGAAGGTAACAATGTAATTACCTGTGATCATCTAATAAGTGTAGACAGTACTCTCTCTTATTGGAGAAACTGGCGAAAAAGACTGGTAGATGCAAGGTTTGGTTAATATTTGGCTCTGAAACAACCTTTGGGAAAAAAGGATGGATTCTTCTTGTGCGAGACTCTGTCCTTATGAAATATTAAATAGGGTGCTTTGCAAGACAAACCTTGAATTTCTGATATTCTTCTGGCTGAAGTGCTGGCTATCAAAAACAAAGTTTTCCAGGTCAAGAACTTTAAATCACAACATTGCTGAAGGTTCATAAGGGGGGTAGATAAGAGACTGTAGAACCAAAGGTAAATCCCATGGAGAAATGGGTTCTTTAAAAGGAGGCCTTAACATTAAGGTCTATTTCAAAAAGGCCTTACCAAGTTTATGGGACATAAGTGAAGAACCATCAAAACCCACATGGAAATTAGATATCACAGCGAGATGTACCCAAATGGTAGATGCTGAAGAGCCAGACTGATAAAGAAAGGCCAGAAAATCTGAAACTTTATCTACAGGTGCCACTATTACTATCAAGTGACCATTTAGCAAATTTTATCCATTTGTTATGGTACAGTTTCCTGGATGAAGGCTTATGGTGGGCCAAAATAATTTGGTGAACTGAGGAAGTAAGGGAGGAATGCCTGAATCACAGGAATTGGAGAAGCCATGTAGGGAGCTTGAGATGCTGGATATTCAGATGAACCATTCCCTCTGGATGAGATAATAGGTTTGGTGCTGGGTCCAAAATCCAAAGTTTCTAAAAAAGATGAGGCCAAATGAAGGGGAAACCAGACTTTTCAAGGCCAGAATGTAGCAATGAGGATTACTGTGTTATTTGACCTCTTGGCTTTCTTTAGAAACTGACATACCACTGGAGTGGATGGAAAGGCATATAGAAGACTGGAGGGCCAATCGTGGAGAAGAGCGTCTCTGGGTGACTCTCCTGGTGTGGGGGGGGGGGATTAGGGCAAAGTAATTGCCGCACTTGTTGTTCAGAGGGGACGCAAACAGGTCACAGCAAGGTTGGCCCCATTGTTGGAAAATCTTTTTCCGCCATGACTGGATTGAGAGACCACTCATGAGGCATTAGAATAGTTCTGCTGAACTTGTCCACTATCACGTTGGAGATCCCCGGAATGTGCATTGCCATTAGAAAGCAGTTGGAAGAAATTGTTCATTGCCAAACTCTGGGGGCTTCTCGACAAAGTGGATAAGACTTGGTTCCTCCTTGTTTGTTGATGTACCGGACTACTGACATGTTGTCTGTCCGTATTGCCACTGTTCCCAAGGGGAGGGCATCTTGAAATGCTTGCAATGCTAACAGCACCACTCTCATCTGTAGAACACTGATGTGCAAATTGGCCTCCATTTTCACCCAAGTGCCTTAGACTGTTCTTCCCAGATAAAGCCCCCCCCCCCCCCATCTGGGAAGCATCTGTGGTCAGTCCGGCTTGGGGATGAGGAAAAAGAAATGAACAGCCTGACAGGATTTCATTGGGATGGAGCCACCAAGACAGGTCTTGTATGCAATGATTGGTGACCAAGATCTGATGAGACATCGGTTGATTTAGTAATGACCATTGGGAGGCCAGAAGGCATTGAAGAATCCGCATGTGATATCTGAGCATGGGAACTAGGGTAGCAGAGGCTGCCATCAACCCTAGAGCTTGTAAGATGAGTCTTGTTGGAACACTTCTGTTCTGAATGATGTGGTTTACTTGTGATCTGACCTTTTGGAACCTTTCTAATGGGAGTGATGCAATTCTCGTGACTGTGTTTAGTAGAGCTCCAATGAATTCCATCTGTTGTGTGGGTTCCAGATGGGATTTATTGTGATGCCTAAGGTGGTGCAAAGATGAAGGTGTAATCTCTTGCCCTTACAAGCTGATGCTTGATTATAGAGGTAAGGAGCCAGTCATCGAGATATGGCAAGACTTGAAACCCCAGCAGTCTGAGATGCACTGCTACCACTACCATGCATTATGGTAAACACTCTAGGGGCTGTGGAGAGACCAAAGGGCAGTGCTCTGAACTGACAGTGACTGGGTCCCAGCCAGAAGCACAGGAATCTTCTGGAGCGTTTGTCCACTTTTGTTTAAATACACATTCCCCACTCTGGCAAATCAACTGGATTGAAATAATGTAATACTTGAACAGGTCAGGAGCCTAAAAAATAATACTAAAATTATAGGAATTCATTTATTATGACCTTTCACTGGATAGCAACATAATAAAATGGATTTTATAGAAGAATTAGTCAATACTGGAAGATGATAAAATGGTTAAGAAAAAGGTGGGGGAGCAACCTCAAACTGTGTATAGAAAAGGAACCAACTTGAAAAGTATTTTTGAGGCTGTCAACATTAATACTAGCTTAAAAATAGTAGGATGAGCAAATGTAACTATTGCAAATATATTCACATAGGGGAAGTTTTTGTAATTAAGGATCAACATTTTAAAGTACAGGGGAAATATAATTGTGATACAGCAGGCATAGTATATGTTTATGTCAAATGTGCCCTGGTATTTACATTGGAAAAATGGAGTATAAGCATAGAGATAGAATCTATGAGCATATATATGAAATAAGAAAAGAAAAAAAAAATGACAAATGCTCTGTTTAAGCATGTATCTGAAAATCCAGGGCATGATTTTAAATTTTCTATTTTGGAAAAAGTGACACCTAAGACAAGATGGGGGCCATGGGCTTTGGTCTTAGAGGAGGAGGAATTATACTGGCGAGCTTGAATACAGGGAGATGGCCTGGACTGAACAGGTATCTTCCATCTCTTGTTTATTAAGACTAAAAGAGCAGTTAAGATAGGATGTTTTACAAAGAACATGAAAGCATTATGATTTACATATATGGGATTTGGGATGAGTTTATATAATGCCTATAATATTTTTTAGGAGTTTTTAGGACATACATACTTTTTTTAGTATATGCATTTTGCATTGCATTTTACTTGAAAAGCTTACTGTCTCTAACTGTTTAATTGTTTGGGGCTTGTCTATCACATTATCATACGATGTTATATAACATGACTTGTTGCAAAAATGGCTTTTATCTGAAGTATTTTGATTTTTGAGAAGACTAAAGTGCTTATCTGTTTAAAGCTTGTTCTTAGTGTTTTAGTGATGAGTTTTGCATTCTTTTTATTTTTATAAGTTTTGTTTGTGTACTAGTCTTAGTTTAATACTTTCCTCATAATTCCTGTTTGAACCTGGCAATTTGTGGGACATGTTCAATATTCTGCTACTGAATATGAAATGCTTATGGCCTTCTACATCCTACATAATATGGTAAGGGACTCTGTTAATTCTCAGGGTCATGCCCCATACTGGTTAAAGGAGAAAAACATTCTCCTTCACCTGCTGCATGCACCACCCCTCCTGATGTCTGAGGGTGCTGCTGACAGCACATGGGTAAAGACTGATATCTGGACGGAGTTGAAGGGGATCACATATGTTCTTTGATGGGTGTCTCAAACTCAGGTAAGCAATGCAGGTATAAGTATGATGACCTGTACAGACAGAGGGAGAGACTTGCTGACCCAGTGGACAGCAAAGGTCCAGGTGAGGAGGCCTCTCTTGCTTTGTATTGAAAATGATGAGAAACACTGCAGAAGATTTTTGGGAGGTCAGGTTACTGCAGCAAGATATTCCAAGTGCACCAAACATGGCTAAATATGAAAAAAAAATAAAATTCAATAAAAGAAAATACATTCAGTAAGTGCTTTAATCTCAGACTTCTTCAGACTGAATGTAAAATAAAAACAATACATACATTTTATAGAATAATATCACATGATCTCAATAGAATAATTAAATAATTAGTGTCTCACTCTCTTTCTTAAAATTTTCTTTGTCATTTAAACCTAGAGGGTTACATGTATCTAGCCTTATCTGCCAGCAATTTTCCCTCCAATCTAATTCGTCTGCATCAAACCTATTTAAAAATATAAACGATCAATAACTATAAATTTAAAATCTACCTTGCATTTGCCTTCAAGGTAATATTTACTTAATACATTGTTTTTATCACCTATTTCTACGGCATATACATGCTCATATATTGTAAGATGTAACTCCCTTTTTGTCCTGCCAATATAGTATGCTGTGCAAGACAAACAAGAAACTAAACATATTACAATATTTAGCATTGCAAGAGAAATATCCAGGTACAAAGACTTTTCTATCTTGAATAACCCCCCAATTATAATACTTAAACATACCTATTTACTTGCTCTTTTAATGGCACCAAACTTAGTTGAAATTTACTTTTCAAACTTTTCCCTCTTTTACTAACAAATACTGGCTTATTTCCCACTATTTTTCTAACTTCTGCAAAACTACTCAAAATCTTCCAGTTGTCTTTAATGTTTTTTTATATTCTTTGCATCTAAAGAAAATTGTACAACCATTCATGTTCTATAATCCCTTTTAACAGCTGGCTGCTTATTATAAAAATTGTGTCTTCTTTTGTCAATAACTTTTTTGATACTTCTGTCAATTTCTTCAGGATATCCTTTTGCTATTAATTTATTAAACAAACAGAGCTTCTTTGTAAGATATGTCTTCATTCACTGTGAAATCACGAACCCTCATCAATTGTCTTTTAACTATATTATCTTTAATTTTTCTAGCATACATATTATCAAAACTCAAATAAAATTTATTTTGTATATCCTTTTTATATGTTTTCATCTCTAAGTTATTCATATTTTTGTAAACTTCAACATCTAAAAAAACAATTCTACTGAGACCATAAGAGAATGTAAATTTTAAATAACTACACATTATTAATAAAATCAACAAATGCTTTCAAACTTTCCAATTCGCCACTCCAAATTAAAAAAAAAGTTAATCAATAAAGCATTTATACAATTCAATATTTTCAAAAATATTCACTCTTAAAAATGTTCTCTTTTTTTACCACCCAGTCAAGAAAACATTTGCATAACTAGGAACCATGACTGCTTCCATGGCTACTCCATTGACATGGTGGAAAAAAATAAGCATTGGATTAAAAAATATGTATAACTCAAAACTACATCCAACATTTCCATTAATAAATAAATCAAGTAATCTGGAAACAACCTCAAACTTATTCATTTTATTCTAACAAAATCCATTTCTACTTCATTCGGAATCATAGTGTATAATGACTGTATATCCAAGGTGACTAAATAATCAGAATCAAAGTCACACTTTGAAGAAACTGTCTAAAATCAAAAGTCTCTCTTGTAAAAGTATCCCAGGCTTAGTACTTTCTGCAAATGATCATGCAAAAAAATAGCCATAGTTTCAATCTTACTTCCACTGCTCATAACAATCTGTCTTGGAGGCAGATCGTCCAAACTCTGATGTAGTTTGGGCAGGCCAAAATTCGACTAATTTTTGGATTTCTAACCCATAAGAAACTTGCAGTTTCCAGCATCAATCATTCCATCACACAACCAACCTTGTATAAGAGAATGAATTCTACAACATGTTTTCTTAATTTTAGAGAAAAACACTTAAGACTTTAAAGAAAGGTTGGACTTTTGTAACGGCTGAAAGGGCAGATATTAATAGTTTGAAAGACTATGTGAGAAAATTGAACCTCAAACTTTTATTCAATGATGATCTAAGAGCCAATAATAAGTTTTGTAACTCTAGTCTCTCTAATCCTTCATTAAAACCTAAGCTTGAAGCTTTTCAGGTGACTACAGAAAGACAGTTGAGAGACTTGTTTAAAGAAAAACCTGGCAATAAGTACTACAGTTTAACGGTGGTTGAAAGAAAAGCTCTTAAAAAATTGTTACAGAATCCCAAGATTTTGGTTGTAAAAACTGATAAGGGCAATGCTTTAGTTGTCCTTGAGAGAAACACCTATAACAATAAAATGGAAACAATGTTGTCTGATGAAAGTTTTTACAAGAAAGTGTTTTTCTCAGACGTTAAGAAAACATATAGTAGAATTAATTCTCTTATACAAGTTTGGTTGTGTGATGGAATGTTTGATGCTGAAACTGAAAGTTTCTTATGGGGGAGGAATCGAAAAATTAGTTGAATATTTGGTCTGCCCAAAGAACACAAGAGTTTGGATGATCTGCCTCTAAGACCAATTGTTAGCAGCGGAAGTAAGAACAAAAATATGGCTATTTTTGGATGATCATTTGCAGAAAATAGTAAGGCTAGGACACTTTTACAACAGACACTTTTGACTTTAGGCAGGTTCTTCAAAGTGCGACTGTGATTGATTCTGATTACAGTCATTATACATTATGATTCTGAATGAACTAGGAATGGATTTTGTTAGAATATAATTAAGTTCAAAGTTGTTTTCAGATAACTTGATTTATTTACTAATGGCAATGCTGGATGTAGTTTTGAGTTATAATTTTTTTTTAATTCAGTGCTTTTTTTGAATTCAATGCTTTTTTTTTTCTAGCAAGCCAATGGAGTAGCCATGTCGCCTAATATGCAAATGTTTTCATGATTGGGTGGGAAAGAGTACTTTTTTTGTGTGTGAATTTTTTGAAAATATTGTGTTGTATAAATGCTTTATTAATTACTTTTATTTGGAGAGGGGAATTAGAAAGTTTGAACACATTTATTGATTTTATTAATAACGTGTGTAGTTTAAAATTTACTTTCTCTTATGATCTCAATAGAACTGTTTTCTTAGATGAAGTTTACAAAAATGTGATTAACTTAGTAAAGTATATGAAAAGGATGGGCAAAATAATTTTTGAGTTATGACAGTATGCATTCTAGAAAAATTAAAGATAATATAGTTAAAGAAGAATTGATGAGGGTTAGTGATTTAACAGACAATGAAGATGTATTTTACAAAGAAGCTTTTGGTTTGTTTAATAAATTAGTAGCAAGAGAATATCCAAAAGTATGAAAAAAGTTACTGACAAAAAGAAAGGCAATTTTTGTAATAAACAGCTTACTGTTAAAAAGGTTTATGGAACAGGAATGGTGGTATAATTTTCCCTAGATGAAAATAAAATCAAAAGAAGTTATGTGCTCACCATAATGTTCCATCTGTTTTCATTCAGCCTCAACGAATGGGTCTTGGATTCATGGTTGGATTCGACTCAGCCATTACTACAGCTGGTGGAAACCTTCAAGCTCTCGAACTCTCCCCTACCTATAATGCATTGCTGCCCTGCCACCCCAGATTATATCTACAGCTTTAGAGATTGTGATAGACCAGGATATAGGTACACATTTACATACATATATATCTATATCTGCCATTCACACATGTAGAACTTGAGTTATCATCTAATTAGAAAAAACATATTAGCCAACGCATTTATTACAGAGATCAGACTTCGATATCAAGAGACATGCACTGTGTCATGTATGCCCTGCTATGGAAGGGCATTGATAAAATAAAAGGGCTGGGGTTGGAGGGAGGGAAGTTGAGGCCAAATGAAAATGTACAACACAGATGGAACATTATGATGAGTACATAACTTCTTTTTCTGAAATCAATTTTCATTCATCTTCAACAAATGGGAACAGAGTCCCCAGCTGCCTGAGCTTGGGGTGGACCTTAAGGAAGGACATGCTGGATGCCAGAAAACAGTTGAACCAAATGTAGACCTGCTCCTTGAGCCCATATCCAATTTGTAGTGATTGATAAAGATGTGTGGATTTGACCACGTAGCAGCTGCACAAATGTTGTCCAGAGAAGCCCTGGATTCAAAAACCACGGATGTCGCTATAGACCTACTAGAATGGGCCTTTACTGTTTTTTTGTAGAAAAACATTTAATTTTGTATAAGCCAAGGTAATGCAATCTGTTATCCATTTGGCTATTGTCACCTTTTTAACAGGCTGACCCAATCTATAGTATGCAAAGGAGAGAAAAAGCTGGTCTGAATTTCTGTACTCTTTAGAACGATGTAAACAGTAGCATAATTGTCTATGAACAGCCAATGAATGGATTAGGAATTCTTCTTTGTTACTGTTATCATCAGCCCCCCTTTTCCCCATTTTCTTCTACATGGGGTCAGGGTATAGTGTTAACTGTCACCAACTGTCTTGATTCAGTGCCACACTCCTGCCTTCTTCATCACTCATGCCTGACTGTTGTACATCTTCTTTCACACAATCCATCCACCTCTTTGCTGGACGTCCTCGCTTCCTCTTACCTTCTTCATGTCTGTCCCAAATCTTCCTCACCAGATTGTCTTCCAGTTTTCTGCATGTGGCCAAACCACTGTAATCTATTCTCTTTGAGCTCTTCTGCAATTGGAGCTACCTTGGCTTCTGCTCTTATGTCATTTCTTCATCTGTCCCACAGTGTGCATCCTACCACCCTTCTCAGGCACTTCATTTCCATCACCTCTAGCTTCTTCAACTGGTCTGCCTTTACTTCCCAGGTTTCTGTACAATACAGTACTACTGGTCACACCACTGTGTTGTATACCTTACTTTTCAGCTTCTTTGGCATTCTTCTGTCATAGACTACACCAGAGACTCTATGCCAGTTGGTTGCAGCCCCTCTGATTCTAGCCTTGACCTCTTCATTCAGACTTCCCTTCTCCTCAACCACTCCTCCAAGATACTTGAAGCTGTTTACCTGTTCCACTATCTTCCCTTCTATCTCTATTCTCAAATTCTTCTGATTTCCCCAATTTGCTGCCATTACCACGGTCTTATCTGTGCTTAGTTTCATCCCATGTGCCTTCAGTTTTGCATTCCATTCTCCTATCCTTTGCTGAAGTTTTAGCTCAGAGTCTGCCTGTAATGCCACATCGTCTGCATACAGCAACTTTGATTATCTGCTCCCCTCCAACCTGTTTGCTAATATAGTCCATCACCAGTATGAACTGCAGTGGGCTCAGAGCTGAACCTTGGTGTACACCCACTCCAGCTGGGAACCTCTTTGTGAGGCCGAACACTGTTCGTTCTTGAGTCATTAGATCTTTGTACATAGCCTGCACTAATTCTACCAATGTTTCTGGGACTTCAAACCACCGTACTACTGCCCAGACCAACATTCTTGGGACCTTGTCATACGCTTTCTCCAAGTCTATGAATGCCCAGTTGGCCTCTCTCCTCATCTCTAGCTTCTTCTCAAGTATCTGTCTCATGGCAAACATCGGGTCAACTGTGCTGCATCCTGATCTGAATCTGAGCTGCTCATTTCCCATCTTACATTCTACTACTCTGTGTATCCATTTATCAATCACCCTCTCCAAAACTTTCATGCAATGTGAGTTTGATGCCTCTGTACTGCCCACAGTTGTGGATGTCCCCTTTGTTCTTGTACATTGGCATGAGTATGCTTATTCTCCAGTCATCTGGGATATGCCTTTCTCGTCACACTGCTATGAGTACCTTCAGGAGCCATTTCTCACCTGTTTCACCCAGTATCTTTATCATATCTGCTGTGACCTCATCTGAGCCTGCTGCTTTCCCAGACTTCATTTTCCTTAGTGCTGTTCTTACATTGTCTATGGTGAGCTCTTCTTCTCTCACTGTAGGTTGTTTCTGGGGCAGTACAGCTTCTGTGGGTTTCCTTCATTCAGAAGCTGCTAGAAATGCTCCTTCCATCTGCCTTTGATGTCCTGTGGACTGGTGAGCAAGTTGTTGCTGGCATCCCTTATGAAGGGTGTCAGACTATCTTCTTTATCTTTCTGTCTTTGCCTTGCAACCAGATAAAGTTTCTTTGTGCCACTTACTGAGTCACTTTCCAGAAACTGGTAGAGTGCCTCCGATGCCCTATTCTTTGCTATTGCAACTTCTTTCTTAGCTTCTTTGTTACCCAACCAGTAGCCCTTCCTAGCCTGGTCATTTTTTTTTATCTCCCACTTCTTCCTGCACTCCTTTATTTTGATGACTTCCTGGAATTCCGCATTCCACCACCGGCTTTCCTTATGTACCTTATTTCCATGCCTGGCTTGGCCACATATCTGTTCTGTAGTCCTAACACACGCTGTTTTTAGGCACTGCCATTCTTGTTCAACTCAACCTATTTCCTCCTCTTCTTGGGGTGCTAGAGCCCTGAGTAACTCCTTGAACTGTTGTACTTTCTCTTCAATCAACTTCCAGGTCTTCAGCCTGGTCTCTGTTGACCTTAGAGCCTTCTATGACCACTGCTTGCAGCTGATTATGGCAACTACAGGTTTATGCTGTGGGCCAACTGTTTCACCTGGGATGACTTTGCAGTCATGGATTTTACCCAGTGCCTTTTCTTTACTAGAAGGAAGTCTACTTGAGTTGCATGTTGGCTACTCTTATGTGACCTTGTGACTCTCTTTCTGAACCATGTGTTGGCTACTATCAAGCCATTTACCAGACAGAAGTCTAAAATGGCTTCTCCTTCTTTATTTCTGTTTCCCCACCCATGTGGACCCAAGGCAGTCCTCATATCCTGTTTTGTCTATCATGTTGGCCTGCCTTATCTAGTAGGTCCTGCAACTGCTGTCTGAATGCACTCTTTTCCTCACTATCACAGCCCTGCTGTGGATTCTGATGATATCCCTCACTGTCTTTTGAAGCCTCTCTCTCACCGCAATTCCTACACCATTTCTAGCCTGTCCCCCTCCTGAGTAGTGAAGTCTGGATCCCAAGCCAAGTGGCTTTCTTGCACTGCCCTTCCATCTCATCTCTTGTATACATAGGATGTCTAGCCTCCTACATATCATCATGTCATCCTCTTCCAAGCTACATCCTGTCAGTGAACCTACATTAAGTGTAGCAATTTTCAGTTCATGTTTGGCAGGTTGGCTGGTTTTACGTCCAGCTTTCACTCAACACAGCTATCCCAGGTAACCCAGGCTGGGCAACTGGACACCAGCCAGACAGCAGCTTACTGAGTCAGGGCTGCTGGGCTTTATGACAGGTACACACTGGCTAATAAGGGCACATGTACCCCTCACACCATTAGCAAGGGTTCCTGTCGCAGGCCAGAATAGGCTGGGTCCTCAACTCACTTATCACCGGTAACTACTCATGCCCATTTTGACATTAGTCAACAAGATCGAATCACCTAGAGCCATATATTTACACTGTTGTGTGGCTAACCCTGTCACGGCATGCAGTCTGAGATCTGTATTCTCCTATCTTGAGGATACTGCGCACCACAGCTGATGCCCATAGCGGTTGGTCAGTACAACACTTCCCCCTATAGGGCACCAAGTAGAGTCTGTGCTGCTGCCCACAGCTCCATTCATGGATGAGTTTGAGATGGAAACACTCAGCATGTTTTTCGGATGTGGGAGAAACCCCACGGAGACACAGGGAGAATGTGCAAACTCCAAACAGGCACTGGTCAGAAGTCAGGATCGAACCTTGCACCTTGTGCATGGGAGGCAAAGACCTTAACTATTATGCCAACTGGTCCCTAGTTACTGTAGTTTGGAAAAAATACTGGTAGGTTGATGGCCTGATTAATATTGGATTCTGACACTACCTTCTCTAGAATGGAAGCACTGGTATGTAAAGAAACTTTGTCCTTATGAAAGATGAGGTAAGGGGGTTTTGAGAACAATGCTTGAATTTCTGAAACTCTTCTAGCTGAGGTTATGGCTACTAGAAAGGCAGTCTTCTAAGACAGGAACTTCATGTCACACTTGAGTGTTGTTTCAAATGGGGAGGGGGGTGAGTTAGAGCTTGGAGAACTAAAGGTAAGTCCCAATGGGAAAGGTTTCAGCAGCAGAGTACCTTTTAGAAATACTTTACAAATTTCTGCTGAGACTAAGGAAGAATTCAAAACTCCTGCATGGAAATTTGAAATTGCTGCCAATTGTACCTTAATGGCAGATGCACTTGCTTCCTTTGTTAAACAACTCCTCTGTGAATTGCAGGACAATGTATATGGGAGAGCTGTAAAGAGTTCTACATCATAATGTTCAGCCCCGAGAACAAACTTTTTCCACTTACTTTTGTACAACTTTCAAGTAAACAGTTTATGGGATGATAACAGAATGCAGCGGACTGGGGAAGACAGCATAGATTGCCTGGCTATCATTGTAACTGGAGAAACCATACAGTTAGCTTGAGATTTATCAAATCCAGATGGGTCGATCCAATCAGATGAGACAAAAGGTCTGGAGTTGGATCCAGAATCCATGGGGGTGGTAGGAAGGATGTCACAGGAATGGGAACAACCCTTGTTGAGGCCAGCAAGGTGCAATGAGGATTCCTCTGCCTCTGGTCTTCAATCTGAGTGCTTTCTGTAAAAACTTGGGAATCAAGGGGGTTGGGGGATAGGCATATAACAGACCGGGACTACCCCACAAGGGGGATTATGGCAAAGAAGCTGCTATATTTGTTGTTCAAGGGGGATCCAAATATGTCATAGCAGGGCTGGCCCCACTGATGAAAAATCATTTCCACTACTCAGTGGCTGAGGGATCACTCGTGAGGTAACAAAATGGACCTGCTGAGTTTGTCTGCCATCACGTAGGACCTCCCTGGAATGTGCGTCGCTACCAGAAAGTAAATGGAGGCTGTCGCTCACTGCCACACTCTGAGGGCTTCTTGACATATGGAATAAGACTTGGTTCCTCCCTGCTGACATACCAAACTATTGATATGTTGTCCGTTTGGACTACAATTGTTCTTAGAGGAAGGGAGCCTTGAAATGCTTGCAATGCTAACACTGCACTTATCTGTAGAACATTTATGTGCAAGTTGGCATCCTTGGGGTACCAAGTGTCTTGAACTGTCTTTCCCAGATAATCCCCCACTTCTAGGAGGCGTCCGTGGTCACTATGGCCTCGGGTTGGGGCGGGATGAATAGGCAACCTTGCTGAGGATGATCTGATTGAATCCACCATGTAAGGCAGTCCTTGCAAGTTTGTTATCCTTATCCTTGAAGAGAGAGTGAATACGGTATGACCATTGGGTTAGTAGCACCCACTGTAGAACTCTCATATGTTACCTCACCAGGGGTACTGGAGTAATAGCCACTGGCACTGAACCAAGGGTTTGTAACACTTTCATGACAGATATCTTTGAACAGCAAATGATCTTTCTGGTTTAACTTCTGATGCTGTGAAGTCTAGGTAAAGGAATGGATGCAATCATAGATGATATGTCAAAGACTACACCAATGAATTCTAGCCTTTGGGGAATGTAGTTACGACTTTTGATGATTTATTGTGATTATCAGGGTCTAGCAAGTCTACAACACCTGATCTGTTGCTCGTACCAGTTGATGCCTGGTTGAAGCAGTGATGAACTAATTGTCCAGATATGGGAACACCCGGATCCCCTACACTCTCAGCTGAGCCACCACCACTGACATGCATTTGGTAAACACCCTGGGGGCCGTGGTGAGACCAAAAGGCACTGGTGAGACCAAAAGGCAATGCTCTGAACTGGAAGTGACTGGCTCCCACTCTGAAGCGAAGGTATCTCCTGGATTGTCTGTTCATCTTTATGTGATAGTATGCATCCTGGAGGTCTATCGAGCACATCCAATTGTCCCTGCCCAGAAAAGGTAGAATGGACTGTACCATGACCATGCGGAACTTGGTATGCATGACTGACTTGTCTAGCATGCTGAGATCCAAAATAGGTCTCCGATCCCTTGTTTTCTCTGGAACTAAAAAGAATCTTGAGTAAGTACCAGATCCTATCTGGTCTGGTGGGACCTCTTGGATGATTCTCTTTTCTAGCAACTGTTGTATCTCTATAGTTGCTGTTTCTCCCTGACTGGGAGGAACATCTGGGAGCTTGTTTGAAAATGGTGGTGGGAGGGAGAAAGGTATACAATAACTTCTGGTAATAATCCTCTGCACCCAGGTATCATCCATTAAATTTAGCCAGGCTGTTGGGTGCAGAGTAAAATGTCCCCCCAACTGTCTCCAGAGGACGGCAATCAGGATTCCATTCAGGAGTGCTGATAGGGTCTATCAAAGGAAACTATTGCTGGACCCATTATTTTGCAGGCCTCCTCTGCCTCACAGGCATCTTCAATTACTATTTCACCTCTACCTCTGGGAGTGCCAGCTATATGTGCATCAGGGAAGGGGCCCTGTGACCTTCTAAACCACATCTTACATCATTGATGTCTTGAAAAGGTTTGTTGGGGGGGGGGTGTCAAAAAACTTTCTCGAATGACAGATGTCTTCCCATCTTTTTCACACACAGAAAGCATCGACTAAGACTTCAAAGTCGCAAAGGCGCATCCAGGCTTGTTTCCTCATGACTAAGACTGAACCCACCTCCCGTGCAGCATCCTCTGTCACACTGGATAAAAGCTGCATGGACGAATATACTACACATTGTAAGGTAGTCAACTGAGGGGCCATAGAAGCCTAAACCTCCTCAGTAGTGACCCTTGCTAATTTGCTGGAAAGTTCCTTGAATAAGTCCCTTTGCAGCCTTGCAAAATGCACATAGTTCAGTAAATGGATAGTAAGTGTCAATGAAGCATAGACTTGCTTCTCCAGTCTGTCCATCAACCAGGACTCTCAGGTGGGAGGATGGACACAGTTGAACTCTCCTCATAGTTCTTTCTTAGTGGCCACAACCACAAACATGGCATCAACTGATGTACCCTTACCCCAATATTGTCTTTCTACTGTGGGTGCCACAATTTTGTTAAGTCTCTTTGGAACAGACTTCAGTGAATCTGGCTCCTTCCATGCCTTCCCACAAATCAAATTTACTAATTTGTCAGGAGACAGAGTCATCCAGAAAAAGCTTCTAGATATACCGACTCCTCAGGATAATGGCCGTGGGCAGAACAACCATCCTTTTGTTTCAGGAACTCAAGGATGTTGCCGAAGGAGACATCTTCAGGTGGTGGGTTGGGAGACCCCTCTTCTTCACTAAAGTCAGTATCAGTGGGAAGAGACTCTTCAGGTGAGTCCAGGTGTTTCCTCTTACACCGTCTCTTCAGAGAGACTTCTTCATTGGGATAATGTAGAGAAGTATACAAAGAGCTAGGGAACCCAGACTGGGTAGACTGGAAGCCCTGGGTTGGCTGTCCTTGTGGTGCTGAATGGTGCGGATCACATGGCACACAACTGGCTGGACAGGGGTGGATCAGAGGGAGAAGGACCACGCTAACCTAAAGGTTCAGAGAATACCCTTTGTACCACCTCGAAAGCAAAGCTCCTCGGGGAGGAAGAAAGCAATGGAGAAAAGGATAAGAGTCTCTGGTTCACCAGTTCTCCAGCTTTCACAGGCCGGCTGCCCAAGCAGGAACTGAATGGTCCAGCTCTGAAGCTCCAAAACCATCAGAGTCGATGCAACTGCTTCAGATTCGATGAGGAAGTCTCGGTTCCAGGAGCTGAACAGTCAGAGCAGAGGAACTCAAGGTTATTGTTGGATCCGCAGAGACCAACCTTCTCAGATCTGGTCCAGATGGACCTGGAATGCTCCGATCCGATAACTCTGAAACTAAAGGATCAGAGGAGGAGTGGAAACTGGACGAAGTCCCGGATCCGATGGGGTTGGGATTAGCAGTGCACCCTTCTGAATCTGCTCTGTGACCAGCTCTCTCACTATCCTCACCACATCTGCTTCAGTAAGGCTTCAGGAGAAATGCAAAGACACAATAGAGGCAGGCCTAGGATGTCTCTCCAGGAAAGGGGATGGTAGTCAGGATGGAGCTGGGTCAATGGATGGGCAGTAAAATGTCCGAGGCAGACACATCGGATCCAAAGGCTTTGAATTCAATGTAGATTTCTTCTTTGGCTCCACTGAAACAGTTCTCTTCAGATCTGAGGCCTTTGAGGGAGCAGGTGAGGTTGCAACTGATCTCGGGATCTTTTTCTTTGGCTCTGAGGAGGATAGAACCTTGGCTGATGTGGGCTCCTTGGAACTGTCCCTATGCTTAGAAGTTGAAGGCTGATGCCTCTGTAAAGCCTGAAAAAATGAAGAGGGCAACAGACCTTTTAATATTAATTTATTTCTTTCTCTGAGGGCTTGAGGACTGAAAGCCCCACATATCTCACATTCCTCATCTTGTTGTTCTGGGTCCAAGCAACAGAGGCACAAAGAATGGCCATCTGAAAAGGGAATTTTGTGCCAGCACTTTGTACATTTTTTAATCCTTTCCCTGCCATAACCCCTAAAATAGAGACAGGAAATTCAGACACACACACACACACACACACACACACACACACACACACACACACACACACACACACACACACAGAATAAAGATGTAGATGAAGTACAGGGGAAGAAAATTAGGAACAAGGAGGATTTTTTTTTTTTTTTAAGAGTAAGAAAACTGGAAAGACCACAAGGGTATAGTCGGACACAGAAATAACTCTGAGCTAACAACAGAGAAAGAAGTGAAGAAAAAAATCTGAAGAAAAAGTTAACTTAACTTAGAAAAAGAAAACTAACTCGAGAGCTTTACTGGAACCACATCTGAATGCAAAAGTGGTAAATGAGATCTGGGAAGACAGGGCAGCAGTTCATTAAGGGTAGGGGAGAGCTCAAGAGCTTGAAGGTTTCCACAAGCTGTAGTAATATCCAAATAGGATCCGACCATGGATCTAGGACCCATTCGTTGAGGATGAATGAAAATTGACATCATCATATCAAACACCAACATATGAACCAGACCCTTAACAGCTTGCAAATAATTGCTGGAACCCATGTCTAACAGAGCTCTTTTCAAACCATTTGGAAATATACAGAGCTAAGTATATTTTTTTGGTTCTTCAGAACTGTGTACTGTGTACTGTAAATTGACTAATTTTATTCAGAGTTGTGCACTGTTATTTCTGATTCACTGCATAGTTTTTCACATCCCTGCTGAAAGTGTTTTGTCCCAATCAAGGGTCAGCTCCCAGTGTTCTCTCCTGTCTATCTGATGAATCTGGGCATCTTGGGACAATGTAGAAATTACCTCATGTACACAGACAACCCTCTCCCCCTACCAGCCCAACACTACAACCTGTGAGAGATACAATGAACTTGGCATTCAAGAGGAGAAGTTAAACACTTGCACCACACCACAGTTATCACGTAGTCTCACTAAATCTACACCACCAAAATCCACGCGTAGAAACACAAAAACATTCATGGAGGCTCTCAGTAATAATCTGCCCAAGCAACAGAGACCTCCAAAACAGAAACGCAAGCAACTTCCACCCCCCCAACACAAGCCAAATGACACACAGCCCACAAACTCAGTGTGCCACTCAACCACAGCCAATAAGGCAAAACAACATATCCAACACACTAGTAATAGGTGACTCTACAGTCAGGCACACTGATGTCCCACTCACCAGGCTAAACAAGGAGAAGGTTACTGTCAGCTGCCTGTCGGGTGCCAGGATCCGTCACATAACCCATGCACTCAGGTCACTCCACAAGTACAAATATGACTCTGTCATTGTCCATATTGGTGTGAACGACCTGAGACATACCTCCCTGGACTACATGAAAAGAGACATGGAAGAGCTCTCCGATCTTGTAGCCCAGGCAGGTATGACCCTAGCCCTGAGTGGCATTCTGCCATCGCCCAGAATGATACCACAATACAAGGACAAAATGATTGACTTCAACAATTGTCTAAGCTTCTGGTGTCATTCTAAGGGGATCCAGTATCTGTCTGCTTGGGATGACATGGTCGACAGACCACTATACTTTGCCAGAGACGGCTTGCACCTGTTGCCCTTGGGATTCCAGATACTGGCTAAGGCTCCTGCCGCCCCTATAGTGCCTTTATTAGGCAAGGTTCAAATGACAAATTCACCACCGTAACAGAAACAGGCAAGCAAAAATTGAGAGTAATGCTACTCAATGCTGGAAGTCAAGCTCAAAATGCACTCACTCGAGGTACTCCTTAAAATGGAGAACATTGATATCTGTGCAGTGACTGAGACCTGCTTCAAGGCTCCAGAGAGCACCCCTGCACTACCAGGCTATAACTCATACCACACGTTTCAGCCATGTAACCTGGACCAGAACACCAAAGGAGGAGGTGTGTCCATATTCATTAAGGATATCCACACCTCCAGGCTAGTTGCTCAGCATAATGCATCTAAGGTTATCCAAGTGTAACTAACTCTGGGCAAAACTGCAATCCAAATTGTAGCTTGCAACAGATCCCCCACTATGGCCCAAGATTCCCACTCCTCTTTTCTTGATGTACTGGAAAATATTAGGGTTCAACCAAACACCCTAATAATGGGCGATTTCAACTGCCCCACCATTAACTGGGAAAACTACTAGTGTACCAACTCCTTCAAACAACGCTTTCTGGAATTCATATACTCCAATGCCCTGGATCAACTTATCCACACCCCGACCAGAGGCAACAATATCCTAGACCTAGTCATTACCAACATGTGTGACCGGTGTTCCACACCTGAAGTCAACTCCTCGTTGGTCTGATCCGACAGAAGTGGTGAACTTTATGACACTCATGCAGATGGACAATACAGTTACAACTGCTGAATCCTTCACAAATGCACTCTATAAGCACTTACACGAGTGCATGGATTGTGCTATCCCAAACAGAACCAAGACACTATCCTCCAAAAAAAGGAAGCCAATCTGGTGGTCCCCTGTCATACACAAACTGTACAACAGAAAGAAGAAATTGTTACAAAAGAGAGTAAAATCCCATGAGTGGAGGAGCTCCCTGGTCAGCCTCAGTAAGAAGCTGAGATCCCTTATAAGATCCTCCACAGCTAGCTATGAAAACAAAATTGCTACTGATTCTAAGGACAACCACAAAGCATTCTATAGCTATGTCAAAAATCTCAATGGCAACACCCAGATCTGCTCTGAGTTACAGCATAACGGCATGAAAATTACAGAACCAACTGATATTGCCAACATCTTGGCAGATAAGTTCAGTGCTAACTTTACCCCCCCCCCCTAAAGGGCCCATATCTATACAGGAAGAATGCAGAGTCCCTGTAATCACAACTACACAGGTAAAAGCTGCACTCTCTAAAGCCAAAAACACAGCATCCATGGGACCGGACAGCATCCGAGGCTGCATTTTACACGAACTGGCTCCCCACCTAAGCACCATGTTCAATCATAGCCTAACATCAGGCTTTGTGCCCACTGAATGGCATACAGCAACAGTTATCCCACTCCACAAAGGGGGAGCCACCACTGATCCCGAGAACTATTGTCCTATTAGCCTGACGAGCCTAGTCTGCAAGGCCATGGAACATATCATCATGGAACTTAACAAAGACATTGGTAACCTCCAAACTCTGGATCCCACCCAGTTCGGGTTTGTGAAAGGCAGATCATGCCTCCTGAACCTGATCAACTTCTTTGAGGCAGTCACCAAAGCCGTAGATGAGGGTAAGGTGGTTCACACAGCCTATCTTGACCTCACCAAGGCTTTCGACACCATCCCCCATTCTGGAATTATAGCTAAACTCACTAAACTAGGCATAAATCCCTACGTCACAAGATGCGTTGCTAACTGGCTCAGTGACAGAACCCACACTGTAAAAGTTGCACACTCCAAATCTGACCTCAAACCAGTCACAAGTGGAGTACCACAGGGTTCAGTCCTGGGACCTCTCCTGTTTGGTATCTACTTCTCTGAAGTACAGGCTAGCACAGAAGGCCTTTGGCTAATGAAGTTCACAGTTGACTGCAAACTAGGAGCCATAGTTGAGTCCCCAAATGATGTGGACATCCTACAGAAGAGCCTCACTGACACAGATGCCTGGTGCCAGAGCCATGGTCTCAAGCTCAATGCCAAAAAGTGCATTGTCATCCCCTTTGGTAAAAACTCTGTACCCATGAACTACCACATAGGCGGCAGTCTACTTAACGCAGAATGTGTGATGAGACATGGGGACCCAGGTGAACAGTAGTCTCTCCTTTGATAATCACATCGCCACAGTAGTCAGGAAGACGTTCTGTATGGCACACCTCATCATAAAAGGGTTCCCATCTAAGAAAAAAGAGGTCATTGTTCCCCTCTACTCGCCACTCATTAGACCCATTATAGAGTACAACTCCCCTTTTGGAATGTACTTCACAAGACATCTGCAGCAGCTGAAAAGGCCACAGAAGTACCTCACAAAGAATATTACTGGCCTCAAACAGATGCTCTACACTGACCGTCTCAAAAAAATCCAACTTTACTCCGTAGCATATCGCCTACTCCAAGGTGATCACTGCCTAACATATAAAGCTATGTCAAACCCAGAGCTGTTGGGCATGCTACACCTAAAAAAATCCCAATGCCTCCGAGCTACATGCTCTAGGGACCTAAACCTTGTCACCACAATAAACTTGACATGCTGGAGAGAGAGATTCCTGTCCCAGAGACTTCCCATACTCTGGAACAAGCTACCCATCTATGTCAAGCAAAGTTCCTCATTAGCACTCTTCAAGAAAAATCTTGGTAAGTGGATGGGAAATAGGAAATACACCTGGGGATCACTTCAGTGGCTTTGCTTGACAGGGGCACAGGAAAATAACTTTCTTGGGTGGCGTAAGCCAGGGAACCTTGTTGGCTAGGCTTACTTAGGGCCTTGGGGCGATAGCCTAGTACCTACCTATGAACCATAACATTCCATGTGTGTGTTGTCCATCTTTGCCTTCATTCTTAACAGAATGGGTGCAGATCTGATCCTTGGATCCTTCTCGGCCTTTATCTTCAAGCTTGAGGCTCTCTGCCGGCTTGTGGCTAAACCCCTATCCCAGCATGCACTAGCACTGTCTCCAGATCTTGTTTGCCCTAATTATAAGGTTAAAGTTATTTTAATGAAGTAACTAGAGGCTGATGAAGAAGGTCAGAGATCAAGGAAAACCAATTTGTAGACACTGTCTTGGAGTACAGAATGGCAGGGGGATGGAGGGTGGGATGTAAGAATGAAGGCGAAGATGGACAACATACGTGGAACGTTATGGTGAGTACATAACTTCTTTATGTGATACTGTCCTATCTCGCCTTCATTCTTACCAGGATGGGGTAGTGTCCCTAGCACCTTGAATCTTGGGCGGCTCATGTCTTCCTCAGTTCTATGGATCCAAAGGAGGTCATATTCCTGGAGGCCAGATCAACTTTGTAATGAGTGATGAAGGTATCTGGCTTTGCCCATGTTGCTGCAGCACAAATGATGGCTACTGGTAGTTTAGCAAGAAAGGCAGTGGAAGTTGCGACAGCTCTTCTTGAATGGGCTTTAACTTTTTTGGAAGTTCTTTGTACGGAGACATTTAAATATAAGTTATGCAGTCTGAAAGCCATTTAGAAAGAGTGACTTTGGAGACAGGACATCCCTTTTTTGCTTTTGAAAAGGAGACAGATAACTGATCCGATTTTCTGAATTTTGCAGTTCTATATAAATAAAAACGCAATTGCCTAGGTACCTCCAACTGATGTAGCATGTATTCTGCCTTGTTTTGATAAATTTGGGAAGAAGACAAGTAATTCTGTGCTATGGGTCCAAGCTGTTCTCTGAAACAACCTTGGATAGAAATGAGGGATTCATTCGCAAAGAAACCCTTTCTCTGTGACAAAGCAAATATGGGGGGTTTTACGGACAATGCTTGCAACTCTGACACCCTCTGAACAGAGGTTATAGCTATTAATAAAATGGTTTTCCAAGTCAAAAACTGTAGATCACAAGAAGCAGCTGGTTCAAAAGGTGGAAAGACTGAGTGTTAGAACAAAATTTAGATCCCATGATGCTAGGGGGTCTCTGATAGGTGGTCTTGGTAACATGGTACCTTTGAAGAAGGTTTTACATAGCTTGTGAGACAATGTTAGAGCCAGAGTCTACCAAATGATAGTCTGATATTGTGGCTAGTTGAACTCTAATAGTAGCTGCCACTGCGCCTTCATCGAAAAGTTTTGCTAGGAAGTCCAGAATAAAACTAACAGGTGCTGAAAAGGGGTCCACGTGGTCATCAGTACCCCATAGGCAGAATCTCTTCCATTTACTGTTATAAATTTTCCTCATTGAAGACCTATGTGAGGAAATAGGAATGTGTTTAACTCTAGAGGAAAGGGTTGGAAACCTGGCTATCATTGGAATTGGAGCAGCCATGCTGTCAGTTTGAGATTGTGAAGAGATGACAGGAGGGTTCCCGATGCTTGAGTCAACAAATCTGGAACTGGGTCCAGAACCCAGGGTTCCTCCCGAAGAGGAGGCCAAAGGAAGGGGAACCAGATTTGGCAAGGCCAGTATTGAGCAATGAGTATTAATTTCCTGCCCATGGAATTGGCTTTCTGGAGAACGTTCAGAATTAGAAGGAAGGGAGGGAAGGCATAGAGGAGGCCCAGGGGCCAATCGTGAACAAGTGCTTCCCCCCTTGGTGACTCCCCTGGAGGGGGGATGAGGGCAAAATAGCTGCTACATTTGGCATCATGGATTTTGTGAAGAGGTCGCAACAAAGCTGGCCCCATTTTCAGAAAATTCTTTCCACTATTTCCTCCTTTAGGGACCATTGGTGAGGCATTAGAATAGATCTGCTGAGCCTGTCTGCTATAACGTTGGATCTCCCCAGGATGTGCATTGCTATAAGAAAGCAATGGGAAGATGCTGCCCATTGCCATACTCTCAGAGCCTCCTGACAAAGGGGGTAAGATCTGGTTCCTCCTTGTTTATGTACGATACAACTGGTATGTCGTCTGTTTGGACTGCAATGGTTCCCAAAGGAAGAGAGCCTTGTAGTGCCTGCAATGCTAAAAGCACCACTCTCATCTCTAGGACAGGACATTGATATGCAAGTGTGCCTTGTGATCCTGCCATGTGCTTTGGACCATCTTTCCCATATAATGACCCCCCCCCATCTGAAAGGCATCAGTGATCACTGTGGCTACTGGATAAGGGGGATCAAATGGTCGGCCTAGAATTACTTGAGTGGAGTGTAGCCACCAATGAAGGTCCTCCTTGCATGTTTTGGTGATGAGTATTTTGTAGACATCTGTAGTTCTTGTATCAACCACCAAGTGGATAACAACAACTGAAGAATCCTCATGAGCATACATGCTAGGAGAACTAAGATTATCATTGCAGTCATGATTCCCAAAACTTTGACACCCGACCTTGCTTTAACTTTCTTTCTCCTTAGCAGGAATATGACATGGTACCTTAAGGACTGAACCCTCTCTGGTGGAAGTCTCGCATCATGTGTTGTGTCTAACTCTGATCCTATGAAAACCACACGCTGAGATGGCTCTAAGGCAGATTTTTCATAATTTATAGTAATACCCAGGTGGGAACAGAGTTGCAAGGTTAAATTGCTTGTCTTGATTAGCCGATGCCTGGTCATGGTGGTTAGGAGACAGTCATCTAAGTATGGAAACACTCGAAATCCTAGACGTCTCAAATGAGATGCTACTACTGCCATGCATTTGGTGAGCACTCTGTGGGCTGTAGTGAGGCCAAAGGGCAGAGCCCGAAACTGGTAGTGACTGGCTCCAAGCCAAAAGCGCAGATATTTCCTTGATCTCTGTTCCATTTTTATATGGTAGTAAGCATCCTGGAAATCTATAGAGCACATCCAATTGTCTTTTCCCAGGAGTGGGAGTACTGACTGCAGTGTCTCCATCCAGAACTTGTTTGTCTTTACTGACTTCTTTAGTATGCTGACATCCAGAATCAGTCTCCAGTCATGTTTTCTTTGGAACTAAAAAAAATCCTAAGTTAGTTCTGGATCCTACATACTTTACATACTTTAAAATCTTGTCCGATAACTTTGTTACTAATATTATAAACAACAAGAAACTATCTTAACTTGCAACATTTACTGCATATACCGTTGATAATCAATATCTTGTTACTGTATTAAAGCCAACAACCTGTAATGTTGTTTACTATTGCTGCAACTTTGTATCTCTGTTTATCATGTACATGATGTGGAACTTTTCTCCCCGGGCATCCGCTGAAAAAGGACCTGCATCCAGTCAGAATTTCCCAGTAAATAAATAAATCCTAATTGGTCTGTAGGGACGTTTTGGATGACTCTCTTTTATAGCAACTTTTGAATTTCTAGAGTTGCTTGTTCCTTTTGACTGGGTGGAACATCTGGAACTTTTGTCATCTTGAGGGAGGGAAGGGAAAGGGGAATGATGTAACCTCTGGATATGATGCTTTGTACCCATTTATCATACGTTAGGTGTCACCAGGCTACCGGGTACAAAGACAAGCAACCCCCGACTGCCTCCAGAGCTGGACAATTGGGGTCTCCTTTCAGGAGCACTGAAAGGGTCTACCAAAGAGGGTTTCTCTGTCTCCCTGATTCTGTGATCCTCTCTGCCTGTGGACAGCAACTTCCATTATTACTTCCCCCTCTGGCGGAAGTTTCACTGTGTGCACCATGAAAAGATCTCTGAGATTTTCGAAACCACATTTTACCACTGCCTTTCTGACCTTTAGGATAAGATCTAGTAGGCATGGAAAAATGGACTCTTATGGCAGAAAGAGTCTTCCCCTCTTGTTCACACCTGGTGAGAGTATCTTTGGCCTTAGGCCCATACAATGATGAACCATCAAAAGGGGCATTCACAAAGGAAGATTTAAAGGGTTCCACAAAGTTACATAAGTGCATCCAAGAATGTCTCCTTAGGGAAATTCCGGAACCTGCTGCTCTACTGGCTCCATCAGCTGCATAAGAAATAAGTCTCATGGAGAAGTTAACAATGGAGTTTAAGGTTGCGAGCTGACAGGATACATTGTCAGCCACCCCTGCAGTTATTGAACATTGGAGGGTAGCTCCTAGCTCTTTCAGGATGTCCCTTTGTAGTCTTGTAAAATGGATGAGGTAATTCAGCAATCTAATGGTAAAGGCCACTGAAGAGAAAACGCCCTTTCCATATCTGTCCATTGTCCGAGAATCTTTTTTCGGGGGATGGACAGAAAACATATCTGAAAGTTCCTTCTTTGTGGCCACCACCACGACCATACCGTCAACTGGGATTCCCTTAGTCAGAAAGGATTCATCGGCTGGGGATGTTATGAATTTGTTAGGCATCCTAGGAATAGGCTCCATGGAATCTGGGGACTCCTACTCCTTTTGAGAAACTAGGTCCATCATTTCATCGAAAGGCAGAGACACCCAAGAGGTGGAAGGGTGATATCCAAAGGCCTTCAGGTACATGGACTCCTCCCCAGAAGGGTTAGTGGATTTCCAGCCACCTCTCTGCTTTAATATCTATAAGATGTCTCTAAATGAGACATCATCCGGAGTTGACTGTGGGGACCCCTCAACTTTATTGAGGTCCATGTCTGAAGTGATAAACTCCTCAGGAGAGTAAGTGTTTCCTCTTGCACAGTTGTTTCCTAGACACCTCCTCAGAAGGGTATTCTGGGGAGGTTTCAGAAGAGTGGGGAGTACCATGTGGGGTATCCTGAGGCCTAGGATCTCTATGTCCCTGTGGATGTGAGGGTACAGAAGCAGGCACCAATGTTTTAGGGTGAGGAATGTTCAGAGAAGATAGTGGACCTGTCTGTGGAGACAGTACTCTCTTCATTACCTCCAAGGCCCCCTATCTGTGATCCAAGGAAACAGATGGATCCCTCAGAGCTAGAGACAATGGGCCCGAGGCTGGGGTAGGAGCCAAACCCATCCAAGCAGAGGCCCCAAAAAGCAAGTTGGATCCGACAGCTGTCAGATCCAACTCGCCCCTCCGAACCTGACTGGAGAGTGTCAGCTCCTAACTGCTCCAGCTCTGATAGAGCCAAGGACGTCAGAGCCATGGTCAGATCTGTAGTACCCAAGGTGGCTCTGTGATCCAAAAGTTCCACCAATTCCACTACTGGACTTTCTGACTCTGAAGCAAGGGGTTGGATTGGATGAGGAATAGAGGCAGATGGGGTGGGTGTTGTAGGATCTGAAGCCCTCAGTGTCGGATCCGACAGCAACTTGGCCAGCACCGGTGTCTTCAAAAGCCTCTGTACCACCTGATCTACCTTGTCTGATAACTCCTAGAGGACAGAGTCAAGGAGGTTGGAGATTAAAATCACCCATAATACAGCGATCTAAATGTAGGGGAGATCGGCCGCAAAACTGGAGACTGGCTCGGTATCTCGAATTCAACTGGCACCAAAACAGAGGGTGCCAGAACTGAAGGCTTGTCAAATCCGGAACTTTTGGATCCAAAGAAGTCAACTTTGGTATTTTTTTCATACGCTCCAATGAAGTGGAAGGGAAGACCTCCTTCCAGATTTGTCTGATCTGTCTGATTTAGAGGAGGGAGACTTGTCTGCTTTGGCTGGACCCGGACCTTCTTCCAGTGCCTCTGAGAAGGTGGGTTTTAGAAGCCTTTCCAAAATTAACTTATTTTTCCTCTCCAGGAGCCCTCTATGATTAAACCTGTGGCAAACACAGAATGACTCTGAGATGGGCACCCCCAAGACAAGTAAACACAAAGTGTGTGTTCATCACTTAGGGGCATCTTCTTGCCACAATCATCGCATTTTTTTAAACGCCATGGGTTTGGAATCCTTGGCAGATATTTTTTTAAGAAGGGAAATGCTGAACAAACAGAATAAACACAATACAAATTATTATCTAAACTAAAGATTTTTTTTAAACATTAGACCCTCTAACTTAAATGGGTCAAAAAATAAAAAGAAAGTGACACAACCCTCTAACTAAAACAGACTATGCCAAGACAAAGAGCGAGAGAGAAAGAGAGAGTTAAATAAAGCCCTCCAACTTAAATGGGCTAAGCTACAGTTCTCTAATTTAAACAAACTGTTTTTAAGTGAAGAGAAACAGATATAAACATATATAACAACCCTTAACTAAAAAGGGGCTAAATAGAAAGGGAATACTGAAGTGCCAGGATAGGAAGGACGATGGCCTGTCACAATAAAGCAACACAGTAGCAAATAGAATAGGATGCAATCCAAGCTATGAAGAGAAGAAAATTTACAATAAATGTATCTATTTTTAACAAGATAACAAATAAAAAAAATGGTACTTAGCCAGCGCTAACAGAAGAATATCCAATCTTGTTTAGTGGCAAACGAGATCTTGGGAGGGTCCTACTGCATGCTGGGATATGGGGTTTAGCCACAAGCTGGCAGAGAGCCTTGAGCTTGAAGATAAAGGCTGAGATGGAGCCAAGGATTGGATCTGAGTCCATCCTGGTAAGAATGAAGCCATGATAGGACATCATCACATTAGACGTTATGTACTTACCATAACTTGGCATTGGGAGAGGGGAGGGAGATTTACTCCAATGTGGAGTATGGCTCCGAGACCTCCAATTTGGGCATGTCTGACCCAAAGGAGTCTGCTCTGGAGATGAACAGCTGTAGATCTGAACTATCTCCACAGGCTCTGATGGACTGCTTGGTCCCAAAGGCTGAGGGTCCAACAAAGAGGAAGTCTTAGCCAGTGCTGGCTCTACTGGATCTGAGGGGCCTCTCAGATCCAGAGAGAAGTGGGAACAGGATGGATCCAATGATGGATCTGACAGTTTCCTGCACTTCTCAGAAGCAGAAGCCTTGGTACCCAGGGTAGCTGATGTGGCACACTTCCCTAGGGATAGGTGTCTGAGCTCCAGAGGGCAGTAGAAGACCTCTCAAAATCAGCTTGTTTTGCCAATCAGCAAGGGCACAAAGATTGAAGGCTAAGCAGATATCGCATGGCATTTCGAAGTGCCCGGCCCCAGACAATATGCACACCTAATGTTGGCATCCAATTGAGGAATCTTATGCTCACAAGAAGCACACCTCTTAAAACCAGAGGGTTTGTTCAAACCTACGGGTTTGTTCAAACCTAAAGGTTTGTCAGACAAGCTGAAAGAAAAGCAGCACACAACCACACCACAGCTCGCACACACATTAACACTATTTCTAATTAACTAGCAACTTAACTTAAAGATACGCAGAGAGAGAGTAAGAGCACAAAGAGAAAGGAGAAGCAAAAGGCAGAAAAAACCCTAATGTCACTGACAAACTCCAAGGAACAGGGAGACAAGCTACATAAGAAGGGAGGGGAGGTACGAACAGAGGCAGAACACCTAAAACTAGCAAGAATTAAGAAAAAAGGCTATTAATAAAGCAGAGTTAAACGAAAAAATCACTTATCTCAACAGAGGCTCGAAATAGCATCTGTGCTGGAAGGCAGCAAACAAGACCTGAGGGTTTGAAGAGGAGTGAGGCATTAAGGGAGAGGGAAGAGTTTGAGGCTTGGATTGTATGTCTGGAAGAAATGTCTGAGTTGTATAATGAAATGGACAACATCAGATTGTATTTTTATTTTACATTCAGTCTGAAGAAGTCTACTGAGATGATTGCACTAACTGAATGTATTTATTTTTTAATTAAATTTATTTTTTCTTTGTATTTAGTCTTTTTTTATGCTTATTCTTTTATTTGACTAAGGTTCCTTTGTTTGTGGATATTCCAAGAAGTGAGCAGAAGTTACAACTTTGGTGAGAAAGGGGTTTAAGTATCAAATGGGAGAAGTAGCTAGAAATTAAGGGAGCTTTTCTTACAAGTGGAGATGGAAATGGAGGAATTGGGAAGGTACAGTGGGATGGTACAAGGATGGATAAAAATATGGCAATAGTGACAACTTGGCAACATGCCTTTAATATTTTACCTACTATCCCCCCTTGTTTTTTCCTTAAACATCTTGCTGCTGTTGCTGCTGCTTGGTAAATCCGCAAACTCAGTGCTAAAACCAACTGTCATCCAGAGATTTTTAATGCAGTTTTCTTTAACATCTAGAGCATTCTTGTGCAACAGTTTGAATAGGTATGACAAATCGCTATAGCTGTTGCCTAGATAGCAATGCATCATGGGATACATGCAATCTTAAAATGTCAATGATGTACAATAGACTAAGTAACAATTACTATCGTACAGATTTATAATGTATACAAATGCTCTAGCTGTAGCAACTTACTTACCATCACATCTCTTTTTAGAATATTATGGAAGTCAGTGGTACACAATTTTTAAAGCACAATCTTTGATAGCCTGGAGCACTACTTTCAACACTCTGTACTGATCCTGTCAATGCATGTTATTAATGCATATGAATAATATGATTATTTATGAAACATCTGAAATACATTACTATTTGGAATCCTATGGTGACTTATCGGTCTATACAACTACCGTAACTGTGATAATCTGGTACTCATTTCAAGCCCGCCTCTGGTCATTTGCATATTACAGGAACTAGAAATGGAAAAGAAATTTGGACCTGTGGAGGGAAAGTTTTGAAACCTGCTATTACAGCAAGCACTAGTACTTTTACAGTCACTTTACAAACCCAGATCTTGAAGAGTCACACTTGATTGCCTTGGCTGGACAGCACATGGTCTATCAATGAGTACTTGAGTTTGGAATTTCAAACTAATCTCCAATATTCATTTGAGATAACTTTTTGTCAGTAAAGAAACGGTCTTAATGGACATGAACTTCATTATTCTCAGCTCAAAAATGCTTATCTGGTTCTCAGAAATACTGTTTAAGGTCAACACTCTTCAGAAAACAATCGGATACATTTTCAGTTTTGTTAACTACAGTACCATCTTCTGCTTGCACCCTCTAGGTTCTTGGTTCAATAGTTTTTCTGCTCTGCTCTGCAATACCTGCTCTGTCCCACTTTTTCACTGCCTGCCACTAAGTGGACAAACTGGCCTGGTCAACGGATAGGTAGTGGATGTGCAGAATAACATTGGACTTTATTGTACAGAATAATTTCAGGCTCAAATTTTGACTCAACCACTGGCTTGTCAACTGCTATCTTTAAAGTCTAGCTGTGAAGGACTTACTCTGGAGCACTGTGTGGACCAACTCATTATGCCATAAAAGATCTGCAAGAATCAGGTTGTCTCAGTATTTTTTGGTTGTTTGAACTGCTCTTTTAACTTCATCATTTGACTGCAAATAGTGTTGACTTGTCATAGGATAAGAAAAGTCACAGCTATCAACAAATTAATGGAACACAATTGACAAACTGCCTACCATCATCTGTAACCAATTCAATATGTGTTCCATATCTTCAGAACATTGTTTTGAATCTGGCTATTTGCTGACAATCTGTAGCTGGTACAGGGATTACGTCCTAAGTCGCAAGTATAACAGTCTACAACTATGAGGCAGTTTTTGCCCTCAGACTCACAAAGGTCAGAAGCCTTCTTCAGCCAAGGATCCTGTGGTAAGGGTATTGCCATTAATGTCTCTCTCTCTTTTAAGATGGTTTATGCATAATACAAAATTTACATTGTGAGACAGTATTTACAACACCTTGGTTGAACTGTTGCCACCAAAATGCCATTTAAGTGTTTTCTCAAGATTTGTCAGCCTTTGATAACCTGTATGTAACTGTCATAGTATTTCTGCTCCCTAAGATGAGAGTACTACAATTCTGTCTTGATATAACAAGCAGCCATCATGTTCTGATAGTTGTGCTCTTACTGAACGGTATTTACACATGAGATGTTTGGTTTGTATCCAGAGATTTAGCCACCCATTCTAAACATGTTGCATAACAACTTGTGGCTCTTGGCCATTTTGGGCAGTATGTTTAAGCTTTTCTAATCTCTTGGTTTTCACTGGTTTAGTAACCATTATGCTCTGCACATTAGCAGCAGCAGCAGCAGCATCTTCTTTATTACTGGGTAATGGTTGGCCAAGCATATGATCCTTGGACAGCATATCTACATCAACACATTACTTTCCAGACACATGGATTATTCTAAGCTTTGAGCGTTCTTTGTCTCATAACAATCTCTGTCACCTGGGTGGCACTTTGTCAGGAATGGAAGAATTAAATAGTGGGACTAACCAGTTTGTGGTCAGTCTGGAGGTGGAAACTCATTTGAGTCCAAATAGGTATTTAAAGAATCTCTTACAAGCCCACATACTTACAAGGCACACTTTCATTTTGTGACTATATCTCTTCTGCAATGGTTAGCATTCCAAAGAGCAGACAAGACTTTAGAGTAATGCTGCATGTAGGCCATAGCTATTATCAGCTTACTGATACCACAGTATTGTAGCACTACAGTTGTAGTTGGCATTTCTGTTTCATTGCTGAATGTTAGGGCTTGAGCAGAGTACATTTTTTTAACAAAAGGGCATAACACAGTTGAAAAATATAGAATAAGCTTGCCCAAGCAGTTAACCAGTACTTACGGCTTGCTTTAACTCAGTCCCACAAGATGGATTTTGTAACACTGCTACTGCTCTGACTTTGCTTACATGTAATCTGATTCCTCTAGCACTACTGTGACCAAAGAAATGAAGCTCAGTTTATGAAAGCAGCAATAGTCTTTGCTTAGTTTTAAAATCATAATTTTTGATAGCCTGGAGCACTACATTTAATCTCAAATCACGCGTTTCTTTATCTGGATCAAGTAGCAAGATGACCAAGATGTCATCCATAACACCACCACTACTACCTAGCCCAGTAAACAAATCAGTCGTCATTTTATGCTGAAAGATTATAAGGTTATACCACATGGCAACTTTCTGAAAAAAAGTTATGTACTCCAAATAAATAATGAATTATGACACAGATGCCAAGTTATGGTGAGTACATAACTCTATCTGATGCTATCCATGTCATTATTGATCACGGATAGGTCAGAGTCCCCAGCTATCCATAATTCTGGGTGGTCTTATGGAATTACATGTTGGAGCACAGAAGAACCAAACAAAGCTCTATCCCTGGACACGAAATCCAATTTGTAATGTGTTACAAATGTATGGGGATTTGACCAAGTGGCAGCAGCACAAATGTCATCGAAGGAACTCCTTGCCCAGAAGGCCAAAGTAGTAGCCACCGACCTAGTAGAATGAGCTTTAATAGGCCTGGGAAGATCAACATGATCGCTTTTGTAAATGTGAGCTATGCAACAACAGATCCATCATGAAATAGACACTTTGGAAATGGCCATACCTTTCTTGGCCTGAGAGAATGCTATGTAAAGCTAATCTAACTTTCAAAAATTCTCTGTCCTCTTCAAATAGAAATGTAGCTGCCTATGCACATCCAGGCAATGCAGTCTGTACTCCCCTTTGTTCAAAAAATTGGGAAAAAGACTGGAAGTTGAACTGACCGATTAAAGTTAGTTTCTGAGGCTACCTTAGGAATGAATGAAGGACTGGTCCTGAGAGATACTCTATCCTCGTGAAAAATCATGAAGGGCGCTTTTATGCAAACAGCCTGCAATTCAGGAAACCCTCTTGGCAGAGGTAATAGCTGCCAAAAAAGCAGACTTCCAAGACAGAAACTTAATATCACACTTCACAGCAGGCTCGAAGGGAGGTTGTGTCATGGACTGCAACACCAAAGTAAGATCCCAAGGAGGAGACGGATCTTTGAAAGGAGGTCTGAGCAAGAAAATACCCTTAAGAAAAGCCTTGCACTGCATAGAAGAAAACACGGGGCTGTCACTTGGGTGAAAGTTGGAAATAGCCACCAATTAAAGCTTAATCATTGAGAAGCTCGCCCCTTGTTGAAACAAAGAGGAAAGGAATAACAAAATGTCCAGAATAGGAGCAGAAAAAGGAACAATGTCACACTGATGAGCCCAAAGAGAAAACCTCTTCCATTTGCTGGAATAACCTTTTCAGTAGAAGGCTCCTGGGAGGCCAAAATGATGTCCTTCAATGGAGAAGGGAGCTTAATCTGGCTGACAATCACTGGAACTGCAGGTACCAAGCTATCAGCCACAGGGATTGAAGGTTAGGAAGAGGAAGCCCACAGGGATGGGAAAGGAGATCCTGGTCTGGATCTAATATCTAGGGTGGATATTTTAGTTGACACCAGAGTATGGAGAACCACATCTGATAATGCCAAAAGAGAGCAATGAGGAGGTGGTGAGCCTTCAGGCGACAGGCTTTCTGTAAGACTTTGGGAATGAGGGGTGTTGGAGGATAGGCACAGAGAAGTCCCGGCGGCCAATCATGAATCAGAGCATCCCTGGGAGATTCCCCTGGTGGGGGGGATCAGGGGAAAGTATTTGCTGCATTTGTGATTGATCGAGAAGGCAAACAGATCAAAGCATGGGAGCCCCAATGGTCAAAAATCTGGATCGTCATTGACTGGCTCACAGACCACTTGTGGGGACTCGGGATAGATTTGCTGAGCCTATCTGCCAACATGTTGGAATCGCGGGGAATATGCATAGCTCATTCCCAACTCTCATAGCCTCTCTGCACAGGGGATATGATCATGCCCCCCCCCCCATTTGTTAATGTACCAGACTACAGCCATGTTGTCTGTCTGAACTGCCACAGTCCCAAGAGGGAGAAAATCCTGGATGGTCTGCAACGATAGAAGGAATGCTCTCATCTCTATAGCACTGATGTGCAACTTCATCTCTGATGGGGACCACATGCCTTGGACTGCCCTTCCCTGAAAATGCCCCCCTCAACCCAACAGGGAGGGGTCTGCGGTCCCTGTGGCCTGGGGCTGTGAAAGACAAAAGGGTCTCCCTAGCAGAAGATCCTTGGACCAGAGCCACCATGCTAAGTGACAGAGGCAGACTCGAAATATCTGGACTGCCATGGACATAGGGTGAAGATGAGTTGACCATTTCACCGCAAGGATCCACTGAAGCACTTGCATGTGATACTTGGTGAAGGGGACCAGATGAGCTGCCACCAACACAGAACTGAGGGCTTGCAGTATCAAATGGGCAGGGACACATTCCCAATCCAGGAGGAGAACGACTTCCTTCTGGATCGCATCTACCTTGCGCAAGGAAAGAACTGCAGTCTCTAACACTGTGCCAGAAGAAACTCTATAAATTCCAATCTCTGGCACAGGACAAGATGTGACCTGGGAAGGTTGACCGTAATACCCAGATCTCGAAACAGGCCAAGAGTGTAATCTGTAGCTAGAGTTAGATGATGCCTTGTGGAAGCCGTGAGCAGCCAATCGTCCAGGCACTGAAAGACCTGAAACTCCTGCAGTTGGAGATGGGCTGCTACCATTGTCATACATTTGGTGAACACCTGGGGGGGTTAAGGTAAGACTGAAGGGCAGGGCTCTGAACTGATAGTGGCCCCCAACTAGAAGCGCAGGAATCTGCTGGAGCATCTGTCAATTTTTATGTGATAGTACGCATCCTTGAGATCCAATGACACATCCAATCATCCTTGCACAGAAGCGGAAGAATGGAATGAACAGTGACCATCTGGAACTTCGACTTCTTAACTGATAAATTTGCTGAGTTCTGAAATGGGATGCAGGTCCCCGTTTTTCTGAGGCACTAAAAAGAAGCGACAGTAACTTCTGGACCCTCCTTCTCCTGTTCGGACCTCCTGGATGGCTCTTTTTTGAAGAAGGTCTTGAACTTCTGAGAGATAACTCCCTTTGTTGGGGTGGAATGTCCAGGAATGACTTTTGAATTGTGGGGGGGGAGCTGGTCGAAGCATATGAAGTATCCCCTGGACACAATGCTTGGTACCCACTGTTCTGAGGTTATAGTTGCCAAGCCAGGGGGTACAAGGAGATACACCCTCCGACTGTCTCCAGGGCAGGACAGTCAGGCAGCACTTCAGCAGCATTGTGGGGGCTTCTCCCAGAAGGGTTCTCGGAAGCCTTGATTTTGCGGACCTCCTCTGCCTCTGGGGTGGCGTCTGCCATCAAATCCCCTTCCCCGGCCGGAAGAAGAGGATTTCTGAGGACCCTCTTGGAAGGAAAACTGAGCCCTGTGAAACCACAGCTTCTTACTACGCCCCTGAGTCTTGGAGAAGGAATGCTGGGGAGTAGAAAACTTGATCCCAACTGCGGACAAAGTCTTCCCATCTTGCTCGCTGTGGGTCAAGGTTTCCTTGACAGAAGGACCAAACAATGTAGATCCATCAAATGGGATATTAGTAAAAGACGCCTTGAAGTTGTCTGCAAACCAGCAGAGGTGAAGCGAGGCATGCCGCCTGATAGCAATGCCTATGTGCACTGCTCGAGAGGTGGCCTCAGCCGCATTAGAGATCAACCTCATCAAGGCGTTAGCAAGGGAAGTAAGAGTAGAAAGCTTCAGACAGACCAGCTTAAGCCTTAACTCTGAAAGGGAAGAGGAAAGCTCAAACACCAAATCCCTTTGCAGCTGTGTGAAATGTACCATGTTATTAGTAGTCATCAGTTCGAAAGTAGCTGAGGCATACACACGCTTCCCAAAATGGTCCATCACCCACGACTCTCTAGTAGGGGGATGGAACATACAGCTCTGTTCTGCTCTTTTTTGGTGGCTGCAGCAACCACAATGGCATCCACAGGGACACCCTTACTCCAAAAAGTGTTGTGCTTTGGTGGACATAGAACTTATCCGCTCTGTTGGGGACTGGTTCCACTGTGTCCAGTTCCTTCCATGCCCTGCTAGAAATAAGCTGGACTAGCTTATCCATAGGGGGAGACACCCAGGAGGAAGATGGGCTCATCCATAATGCCTTCAGGAACACGGATTCCTTTGAGAATGGGGTGGGGAGAGCAACAGCCCCGTTCTTTCAGGATCTTGAGGATGTTCCCAAAGGAAACCTCCTTGGTTGGCAGTCTGTGGGACCAGTCCCCTTCCTCAAAATCCGTGTCCTCAAGTGAGGGGCTCTTGAGGGGAGTCCAGTTGTCTCCTCCTGCACATCCTCTTCCTGGGAGGCTCCTCCACCATGGGCTCTGGGGAGGACTTGGAAGATGAGGGCACCCCAATGGGGGTAATGCCCTTCTGAAGGTGCTCATGGGAGAGCTGTCCACAAATGAATGACGACACTCCACCCAAAATAAAACAAGGCAGGGGGTAGGTCCAGAGCCGAGGTTTAGACTGCTGACCAACTGAAGACAGTCCTCTCTACTGTCCAGAAGGATGATGGGCTGGAAGAAGCTCCACATTCATCCCCACCTTGAAGGGCCAATTAAGACAGAAGGGGAGACCAGAACACAGCACTGACATCCAGGGATGATATTCATCCTGAGCTGTCTAAAGTGGATGCCCCCAAGGGCAAAGAATGGTCTGAACACTCTGGACCAGACCCTCCACCTCTGTGGCCCCCGTGGACATCTCGGGACTGATTCATTGCCAGCTCCAAGGGCAACGGAGCTGAACCAGCCAGGGGACCTAGACAGTGTGCGAATGGGAACACTACCTGACACCGATGGCCTCTCCCTAGGCAAGCTCTGACCCCGGGGAGCCAAACTTGCATGAGTCAGATGGAAAGAGAGAAGTTCTGATGTGGGTAAAGAGCCCCTTAGCAAGTGGCTAGGGGGACTGTAACAAGCCAAGTTCAATTTGGGCTTTTAGGAAGCTCCTCATCATCCGGTCCATGTCTGAAGGGAGCAAACTCCTGGTAGACCTAGAGGAAACAGAAGAATGGCCTGAATGAGCTGAGAGTTTGTGGTCCCTAGAAGAGGTTCAACTGGACCACCTTGGATCCGATTTTTTTTTAAAGGGGCTGGAAGGTCATCAATAATGATGGGTTCTAAGGGAGCTGTTGGATCCAATGGCCTGGACGGATCTGATAGCACTAAGGACCCCACGGAGGGATCCGACAGACTGGTTGGATCAATGGGGATTTTGGACCCGATCAGATCAAAGGACCTCCTAGCCTCTGGGGATTCAGATCAGACAAGGGAAGTCGAGGTTCTCGGAGCCGAAGACCCCAGAGCAATGCCCCCGAGGCTGGCTCAGATCTGGGGAACTGGGATCCTAGAGCCTTGGCCTTTTAGCAGGAGAGTCCCAGGAGTAAGAGGGTTTCCACTTGGGAGCCAAAGGGGCTTCGGAGGGGGGAGCCCAAGACCAGGGGACCTCCTTTAGCTAGCCCTTTGAGCAAAAGTTTATTTCTACAATCTAGGAGAGCCCTGCGGATTAATCCCACACAAATATCACATTCAACCTCTAAATAGGGCTCTCCTAGACAGTAGATGCACTCCTCATGCATATTGGTGGGAGCTAACTTCCGAATGCAAGAGGAGCGGCGCCTAAAACCTGAGGGTTTGTCAGACATACTAACGAAACACAACCCCCCCCCAGCATACATACACACACACACACACACACACACACACACACACACACACACACACACACACACACACACACACACACACACACACACTAACCTAAAAAAGGGAGAAAGCAGAGCAAGGAAAAAGCTACCAAGTGAGGGATAAGGTGGGAAAACCCTAAAGGACCGATCCAATGACTAACGGAGGGGAGGGAATCTATTACAAGACTAAACTAAGCCACTAAAAGGAAAAGACAGAAAAAAAGAAGAGAAATATCCCAAAAATTAAACTATTTATCTCAACATAGAGCTCGAGCTGCAGAAGACAGGTCCACTCATGATTTGTGGCAAACGAGATCGAAGGATTATGGGTAGCAGAGGTTCCCGGGAGGGGAGGAGCTCGAGCTCAGGAGTTGTCACTTACTCTGCTGGCTCGGATCAAAGGTTGTATCCAAGACGCATCCATGATCAATAATGACACAGATAGCATCAGATCTGAACATTCCTAGTACAGTAACGAAGACTGTCATCTTCTGTTTTGCTTTACCCAGGTGTATTTCACTGGCAACATCTAGCACAAAAACACGTTTACTTTAACTACCTTCGGTGCTGTGTCTTCTAATGTAGGTAGAATGATCCTACTTCACACATCTGCATCCTTTTGCTATTTTTTGGTTGACACATTCACACACACTCTACCTTCTTCTCAACTACCTTTCTCACTGCAAACATTGGGTCAGTTGTGCCGCATCTTGATCTGAATCCAAACTGCTCATCTCCCCCATCTTACTTTCTACTACTCTGCATATCCCTACTCTGCATATCCATTTATCAATCACTCAGTCCAGAACATTCATAGGTTTATAGGTGTGTACTAAGCTAATGGTCCTGGAGCCTTTACAAGCCTAGCCCTTAGGCTTACCCTGGCATCGTGCCACCCAACTTTAGTTCCCAGTGCCTCTGTCGAGTAGAGCCACTAAAGTGATCCCTGGATTGAATTTTCTATTTCCCATCCACTCATCAAGATTTCTCTTGAAGAGGGGCAGTGAGGTGTTCTGTTTGAAATGTATGGGAAGTCTATTCCATAGCTTGGGCAGTCTCTGTGTTATGAACCTGTCCCTCCAGCACATTCTGTTGATTGTGGTAATGAGGTTGAGGTCTCTAGAGCGTGCGGTGCGGAGAAATTGGGATTTCTTTAGATGTAGCATTTCTAACAGAGCTGGGTCAGACATGGCTTTGTAAGTCAAGCAGAGATTGCCTCCAAGTAGGCGATATGAGACAGAAAATAGGGAGTTTCTTTAGTCTGTCCATATAGGACAAGTGTTTAAGGCCTAGGATCCTCTTTGTGAGGTACTTTTGCAGCCTCTGCAGTTATTGCAGGTGTCTAGTGAGTACATGCCAAATGAGGCATTGTACTCAATGACTGGCCTAATGAGGGAAGAGAAGAGGGAGACAATGACCTCCTTCTTCCTGGATGCAAAACCTTTGCCAAAAAGGACTTTCTGACCACAGTGGCAATGTGGTGGTCAAAAGAGAGGTTGCTGTCAAGCTATGTTCCCAGATCTTTTATAATGCCTTCTGTGTTTAGTGGACTACCATCAATGTGGTAATTTATAGGAACTGGGTTTTTCCCAAAGGGGATGACAACACATTTTTTGGCATTGAGCTTAAGGCCATGGTTCTGACACCAGCTGTTGGTCTCAGTAAGGCCTTTCTGTAAGATGTCAGCACCATTTGGGGAGTTAATAAAAGCTCCCAACTTGCAATCATCTGCAAACTTTGTCAGCCAGAGTTCCTTTGTTTTGGCCTGGACTTCTGAGAAGTAGATACCAAACAGGAGAGGACCCAGGACTGATCCCTGTGGGACTCCACTCATGACTGGTCGGCAGTCTGACTTGGAGTCAGCTACTTTCACACTGTGGGTTTTATCTGTGAGCCAGTTTGCAACCCACCTAGTGATATAGGGGTTGATGCCTAGCTTAGTGAGTTTTTCTATGATTTCTGAGTGGGGAATGGTATCAAAGGCCTTGGCCAGATCAAGGTAGGCTGTACGAACCATCTTGCCTTCATCCACAGTTCTGGTGACTGACCCAAAGAAGTCGACCAAGTTGAGCAGGCATGATCTACCCTTCACAAAACCAGAGTTTGCAGATTCCCTATATCCTTGTTTATTAGGTCCATGATGATGTGTTCCATAGCTTTGCATATCAGACTTGTCAGGCTAATGGGCCGATAGTTCCCAGGGTCTGTAGTCACTTGTCCTTTGTGGAGAGGGATGACTATAGCACTGCACCATTCAGTAGGGACAAAGCCTGAGGTGAGGCTGTGATTGAACAAGGCACATAGGTGAGGTGCCAGTTCACTCTGTAGTTCATGTAGAACACAGCCAGGGATATTCTTGGCCTTAGACAGTGCTGTTTAACTTGTGCAGCAGTAATACCGGGTGCTTGGCAATCTACTGGTATTATGATTGGTCCTTTGGTGGGGGTAAAGTTGGCACTGAATTTGTTGGCCAGTATACTGGCGATATCTGTTGGCTCGGTATAGGAGGTACCATTGTGCAGTAGCTCAGAGCAAATCTGAGTATTGCCGTGGAGATTCTTTACATAACTATAGAAAGCCTTGTGGTTGTCTTTACTATCTGCTGCAATTCTGTTTTCATAGCTAGCTTTAAAGGATTTGATGAGGGGACTCAGTTTTTTGTTGAAGCTGATAAGGGAGTTTTTCCAGTCTTGGGACTTCACCTTATTCCACATCAGTTTCCTCCTTCTGTTGTAGAGTTTGTCTATGGCAGGGGACCACCAGATTGGCTTCCTTTTTTTGGAGGAGAGCTTCTTAGTTCTATTGGGTATGGTGAGATCCATGCATTTGTGTACATGTTCGTACAGTGCATTGGTGTATGATTCGGCGGTCATGCATGGGTGCCATGAAGTTAGCCAGGATCTCTATACCTCTCTTCTGCTCAAAATTGTAGATGTCCCCTTTGTTCTTGTACAATGGCAGTAGTATGCTTCTTCTCCAGTCATCTGAGATATGCTTTTATCTCCACGCTGCTATGATTACTCTCAGGAGTCATTTCTCCCCTATCTCATCCAGCAACTTCATCATATCTTCTGTGCCCTCATCACAGCCTGCTGCTTTCCCTGACTTAATTTTTCTTACTGCTGTTCTTACTTCCTCTATGGTGGACTCCTCTTCTCTTACTGTAGGCTGTGTCTGGGGCAGTACAGCTTCTGTGGGGTTTTCTTCATTGAGAAGCTGCTGAAAGTACTCCTTCCATCTATCTGCCTTTGATGTCCTGTGGACCAGTGAGCAGGTTGTTGCTGGTAACCCTTATGAAGGGTGCCTGACTATCTTCTTCATCTACCATTGCTTTGCATCCTGGTATAGTTTCTTTGTGCCACCTACTGAGTCACTTTTCAGAAGCTGGTAGAGTGCCTCTAATGCCCTGTTCTTTGCTATTGCAACTCCTTTGTCTCTTTGTTAGCCAACCAGCATTCCTTCCTAGCCTGGTCTGTCTTTTCTATCTTCCACTTTTTCCTGAACTCCTTTCCTTTGATGACTTCTTGGACATCTGCATTCTCCTTTATTTTGATAACTTCCTGGACTTCTGCATTCCATCACCAGCTTTCCTTGTGTACATTATTTCCATACCTGGCTCAGCCACATATCTGCTTTGTAGCCCTCACACATGTTGTTTTGAGGTGCTGCTATTCTTCTTCAGCTCCACCTATTCCCGACTCTGAGTACTAAAGCCTTGAGTAGTTCCTTGAGCTGTTGTGCTTTCTCTCCAGTCAATTTCCAGGTCTTCAGCCTGGCCTGTTGACCTTACTGCCTTCTCTGACCAGTGCCTGCAGCAGACTTTAGTAATCAGTCATTTATGCTGTGGGCTGACTGTTTTACTAGGAATGGCTTTGCAATCACTGAGCCTGCCCCAATGCCTCCTTACTAGGAGGAAGTCTATCCAAGCTGCATGTTGGGCAGTCTCATATGTGATCTTGTGACTCTCTCTTTTTGAAACATGTGTTAGCTACTATCAAGCCATTTGTCAGACAGATGTCTAGAATGGCCTCTCCTTCTTTATTCCTGTTGCCCCACCCATGTGGAACAAGGCAGTCCTCGTATCCTATTCTGTCCCGACATGTTCATTCAAGTCACCCATTATCAACACCAATTCATATTGTCCTACTTTATGTAGTAGGTCCTGCAACTGCTGTCTGAATGCACTCTTTTCCTCACTATCACAACCCTGCTGTGGGGCATGTGCTGAGATTATGAATATTGCCCTATCATTACACTGGAGTTTGATTGCCATGAGTCTGTCACTAATCCTGATGATATCCCGTCTCTGCCTTCTGAAATCTCTTTCACCACAATTCCCACACCATTTCTAGCCTGTCCTACTCCTAAACAGCAGACTCAATCCCAAGCCAAGTGGCTCTTCTGCACTGCCCTTCCATCTTGTCTCTTGGTTACATAGGATATGCAGCCTCCTCCATACCACCATTTTTTGGATAACTCTCATTAACCCGACATTACATACATTTCTCAAGTCCTGCCTTCCCTTAAATCTCATTCGTCTTCCAAAACATTATTCTGCATGTACTGTTCTCACAATTTTGACATTTCCTATGTAATTCGTTTCTACCCTGTCTAAAGATACAGCATGCACTTCTTTACCTCTGTTACAAAATCCAGTACATCAAATGCAGTTGGTTTAGACCTTGATTTCCATTTTCCAATAATTGCTTTATTTAGCAGCCACCAGAATTAAATGTAGCAAGGTTTTACTATGTCTAGCCAATTCAGATCTTGTATTGCAGCTTGAAAAAAATAATTTCTTTAGTTATCTCAATATGTACACCCAATATTTCTGACAGAGTGCTCTGTAGGGAATTGCTGAAATCTTCCAACTCATTACACCCCCAAAATAAATGTTCCTAGTTACCTTTCTTCACCACCCCACCTCCAACATTTGCCATCTACCTGAGGGAAAAACTCTTTGTGGAGTCTGCCTGGGGTATAAAAATGCCCATGAAAACACTTCAAAGCAAATATCCTAAACCTTCTAGACTTTGTTGCATACCTGGGAGCCTTACTATGTCCTCCCATTGTTTCCTTGTGAATTTTTTATCTAGTTCCTATTCCCAATCTTTTCTAACCTCCTCTGATTGACACATGCAGTATTTCATATGCCCTATTAATTATGCTTTTTAACAGGAGTTTCTGTTCTAGATTCAACTACAAACTCTACCAGATGACGTCTTTCACTTAGATTTCCCCTATTCCTCTTTGCCTATACTCCGATCTCAATCCCCGGGTAGGGAAGGCAAACTTTAGCCTGCAATCCAAATGTCTTCTTGGCTTCTTTCCATTCCATTACTTTTCCCTCTCTAGTTATTTGCTCACAATACCTGGATTCTTTAGATGGTTTTCTCCAATAAATTCCAGTCCCATTTTGCCTCTTCTCTGTATCCCTAATTGTTCATAAGTAGGTACTAGGCTATTGGCCCTGGGGCCTATATAAGCCTAGCCAAAAAGGTTCCCTGGCTTTCACCACCCAAGAAAATTATTTTCCTGTGCCTCTGTCAAGCAGTGCCACAGAAGTGGTTCCCGGGGTGAATTTTCTATTTCCCATCCATCGTCAAGATTTTTCTTAAAGAGGGCCAATGAGGAGCTTTGCTTGACATGAATGGGTAGTTTGTTCCAGAGTATGGAAAGTCTCTGGGACAGAAATCTATCCCTCCAGCATGTTCTGTTGATTGTGGTGACAACGTTTAGGTCCCTGGAGCATGTGGTTTGGAGAGATTGGGATTTCTTTAAGTGTAGCATGTCCAACAGCTCTGGGTTTGACATAGCTTTGTATGTTAGGCAGAGATCACCTCTGAGTAGGCGATATGCTACGGAGTAGAGCTGGAGTTTTTTGAGACAGTCTGCGTATGGCATCTGTTTGAGGCCGGTAATTCTCTTAGTGAGGTATTTCTGTGGCATTTCCAATTGTTGTAGGTGTCTTGTGAGATACATGCCAAATGGGGCATTGTACTCTATAATGGGTATGATGAGGGATGAGTAGAGAGGAACAATGACCTCCTTTTTTCTAGAGGAGAACCCTACTGTGATGAGGTGTACCACGTAGAAGGATTTCCTGGACTACTGTGGCGATGTGGTTATCAAAGGAGAGACTACTGTCCACCTGTGTCCAGAGGTATTTTATCACACTTTCAGTGTTTAGTGAGCTACTGCCTATGTGGTAGTTCATGGGTACCGAGTTTTTCCCAAAGGGGATGACAATGCACTTCTTGGCATTGAGCTTGAGGCCATGACTTTGACACCAAGCATCTGTCTCTGTGAGGACATTTTGTAGAATGTCTACATCATTAGGTGATTCTATTATGGCTCCAGTTTTCAGGCATCTGCAAACTTTATTAGCCAAAGACCTTCTTTGTTGGCCTGCACTTCAGAGAAGTAGATGCCGAACAGGAGAGGACCCAGGATCGAACCCTGTGGTACTCCACTCATCACTGGTTTGAAGTCGGACTTGGAGTCGGCTACTTTTACTGTGTGGGTTCTGTCAGTGAGCCAGTTGGCCACTCATCTTGACACATAGGGATTTATGCCCAGTTTAGTGAGTTTATTTATAATTCCAGAGTAGGGGATGGTATCAAAAGCCTTGGCGAGGTCAAGATAGGCTGTGTGCACTACCTTGCCCTTGTCTACGGCTCTATTGACTGCTTCAAAGAAGTCGATCAGGTTTAGTAGACATGATCTACCTTTTACAAACTCAAACGGAGTAGGGTCCAGGGTTTGGAGGTTACCTATGTCTTTGTTTATAAGCTCTAAGATGATACATTCCATGGCCTTGCAGACCAGGCTCGTCAGGCTAATGGGGTGGTAGTTTCTGGGGTCCGTGGCGGCACACCCTTTGCGGAGTGGGATAACTATCTCTGTGCGCCATTCAGTAGGCATATAGCCTGAGCCTATGACTGAACATGGTACTTAGGTGGGGGTGCCAGTTCATTCTGTAGTTCATGCAGTATGCAGCCTGGGATGTTATCTGGTCCTATGGATGCTGTGTACTTGGTTTTGGAGAGTGCAGTCTTTACTTGTTCATCCGTGATTACAGGGGCTTTGCATTCTTCCGGTATTAAGATGGGCCCTTTGGAGGGTGAGAGGGGGGTAAACTTAGCACTAAACCTATCTGCCACGATGTTGGCAATATCAGTTGGTTCTGTATATTTAGTGCCATTGTGCTGTACCTCAGCGAAGATCTGAGTGTTGCCATTGAGATTCTTGACATAGCTGTAGAATGCTTTGTGGTTGTCTTTGGAATCGGTGGAGATTTTATTTTCATAACTGGCTTTGCAGGATTTTATGAGGGATCTCAGCTTCTTGATGCGGCTGACCAGGGAGTTCCTCCAATCACCGAATTTTACTCTTTTTGGCAACAGCTTCTTCCTTCTGTTGTAGAGTTTGTTTATGGCAGGGGACCACCAGATTGGATTCCTTTTTTTTGGAGGATAGCGTCTTGGTTCTGTTGGGGATGGCATGATCCGTGCACTTATGTATGTGCTTATAAAGTGCATTTGTGTAAGATTCGGCAGTCGTACCTCTATTTTCCGTCTGCATGGGTGTCGTGAAGTTTTCCACTTCTGTCTTAAAAAGCTAGAAGTTGGCTTTGCAGTAGTTTTTGACAGTGGTTTCCTTAATGGGGGGTGGGGATGGGATATGGATGTATAGAGTGATTAGCTTGTGGTCGGATCTGACCAGCGAGGGGTTGACCTCTGGCATGGAAAACCAGTTTACCCATACTGGTAATGACCAGGTCCAGGATATTGCTGCCCCTGGTGGGGGTGTGGATAAGCTGATCCAAGGCGCTGGAATTTATGAATTCCAGAAAACGTTGAGAGAATTTGTCGGTACATGAGTAGTTTTCCCAGATGATGGTGGAGTAGTTGAAATCATCCATAATTAAGGTATTGGGTTGTACCTTAATATTTTCCAGTATCTTAAGAAATGAAGAGTGGGAATCCTGGGGCATGGTGGGAGATCTGTAACGAGCTACAACCTGGATTACAATCTTGCCCAGTGTTAGTTGCACTTGGATAATTTTGGATGCATTATGTTGAGCAACTAGCTTGGAGGTGTGGATATCCTTAATGAATATGGACACGCCTCCACCTTTAGTGTTTTGGTCCAGGTTAGGTGGCCAAACGGTGTGGTATGAATTATAGCCTGGTAATGCAGGGGTGCTCTCTGGAGCCTTGAACCAGGTCTCTGTCTCAGCACAGATGTCGATGTTCTCCATTTTAAGGAGCGTCTCGAGTGAGTGCATTTTGAGGTTTAGACTTCTAGCACTGAGTAGCATTATCCACAGAGTTTCCTTGCTTGTACCTGTTACGGTGGTGAATTTAGCATTTTAACTTTGCCTAAAAAAGGCACTATAGGGGTGGCAAGAGCCTTAGCCAGTATCTGGAATCCCAGGGGCGACAGGTGCAAGCCATCTCTGGCAAAGCATTGTGGTCTGTCGACCATGTTGCCCCAGGCAGACAGATACTGGATCCCCTTAGAATGACACCAGAAGCTTAGCCAATTGTTGAAGTCAATCATTTTGTCCTTGTACTGTGGTATCATTCTGGGCGATGGCAGGATCCTACTCAGGGCTAGGGTCATACCCTCCTGGGCTACAAGATCAGAGAGCTTCTCCATATCTCTTTTCATGTAGTCCAGGGAGGTACATCTCAGGTCATTCACACCAACATGGACAATGACAGAGTTGTATTTGTACTTGTGGAGTGACCTGAGTGCGTGCGTTATGTGGTGGATCCTGGCACCCGAGAGGCAGCTGACAGTAACTTTCTCCTTGTTTAGCCTGGTGAGTGGGACATCAGTGTGCCTGACTATAGAGTCACCTATGACTAGTGTGTTGGGTACATTATTTTGCCTTAAGGGCTGAGGTTGAGTGGCACACTGATTTTGTGGGCTGTGTGTCATTTGGGTAGTGTTGGGGGGTGGTCGTCTGCATTTCGGCTTGGGAGGTCTCTGTTGCTTCGGAAGATTTTTATTGAGAGCCTCTGTGAATGTGGGTGCGTGCTTTAAGTTTCTATATATGTGTTTTGGTAGTGTGGACTTAGAAGGACTATGTGTTGAGTGTGGTGTGGTGCAGGTGTTAACCTTCTCCTCTTGACTGTCTAGTCCAGTCTTGGCTGGAGAGGGCTTGTCTTCCAGTTTGGCTATATAAGTGTATCTCTTAAAGGTTGTAGTGTTGGGTGGTAGGAGGAGAGGGTTGTCAGTGTACATGAGTCAGTTGCTACATTGCCCCAAAATGCCTAGATTCATCAGATGGACAGGAGAAAACACTGGGAGCTGACCCACGGACATGCCTGGATGGGTGCTTATTAATTTAAGTACTAAGAACGGTTTTCCTCTTGAGACGTGAGGAAAGTGGAGTGCTGCAGTCATTTGTAGTTTATTTAGTGCTTACAATGAGTTCTGAGCAAGTGCTGAGCATAAGGAAACAATTTTGAATGCTGAAACTAAAAAGAAATGGCTAGTTCTAGCTAAAACTAGCTAGTTTTAGCACCAATCACAAGAAGAGAAGCAGGCCACAGCCTGTTTGGTGATCCACATTCTTGTCCCAGATCATGCAAGGGTCTGCAGGCTTGTAGCCTTTTTCTGCTAGATGTCTCGAATAGCAATCAGACCAATCAGGTATGTTAAGCACAGACACTCACTCTCCAACCAGAAAGAGTTAGTAATCAATGCACTCTGCTCCTACTCTCACCAGGATCAGAATATAAGCACAGATTCTAAGCTGTCACCTATAAAGCAGTTATTAAGCTTTCTGGTGATCAGCAGTCTCCAGGAATAATGTAACTGCACTCAATCTCTCACCAGGAGAAAACAGAAGCACTAATCCCAAGATGACTACTGAGAGGCAGAACGCGGGCTCTACCATAACTGGTGGTCTTGCAATAGATTCTTAAAGGCAAGATGAAAATAAAATGGTTTATCCTAAACACTGCAGTGTGCACTAGAGGAGTTAGATGTAAAAGTAGGTAGCTTTAGTTTTACCTGTCTAAAAGTTAAGTTTTAGTGGAAAGTCACTATTTTTAAAACAGCAAAATAGATTGAAAGGGGGTAACCACTTTTGTATTCTGGTACTATGGAATACAGTAGGATGGCCAATAAATTTAAATAGTTGAAGGGGAGTGATTTCACAAAATAATTTTGTGCTTACTCACACCAGCCAGTAAAAGCAAAAGGAAATGAGATATATGGTCAAATTAACATAAGGAGCAGGCAGCAAGAAAGACAGTGGTGTTTGAGAACAAAAACAGTAACTGGATGAAGGGTGAGAAAATTCTGTCTGACTCACAAGAGACGGGCTGTGGTCTCTTCAAGTTTTAGAATGCAGTTAAAAGCAAAATACAAGTAAAACACAGTGTAAAGAAAACAAATCACAGTATACAAAATAGAAAAAGGCAATAAAGTAATACAAAACACAACAAATAAAAAGCAAACTAACCTTTCCCTCACAGCAAACTGTAGCAGAATCTGTGTGAGCCTTTCCAGTAAAGCCCATCCATATTGCAAATCTCCTTTCTCCATTCTCATGTTGGCTTAGTTTTTAGAATACTTTCTGCTACTTTATGAATATAATGTTCTGTATGGCTATTGTTATCCTCCTTAAGGATCTGCATCCAAAACCCCACTCTCTCCTTATTTCTGGAATTTCCCCCCTTGATTCATCATCATCCTTTTCCACTTTGAATTATATTTTTTTGCTTGTGTTATGACTTCAATATCCCTTCAAATCGGGTAATCCTAAACCAACTTGTTCTGCTGGAAGGATCAACTTCTACTCAGTTGATCCCTGCCCTCTTCCCCTCCCAGATCAACTCCAACTCTTTATAATTATTGCTCACAACTTCTCCTCTGGTTGATAAAATATGGCTGACTTGAAAATAAAACTAAAGGGACTAACAACATTTTACTGCTTGTATCTTGCTATTTATATCCATGAATATAAAACTAAAGGGACCAACAACATTTTTACTGCTTGTATCTTGCTATCTATATCCATAAAGAAGAGCTTCCAGTTTCTCAGTTTTTCAATTATCTTGTGTTTAATATCTTCCCACATAACCTCAGCAACCATAGCAGAATTATTTTTAATTCATACTCTTAAATACTTCATTTTATTGTGTCCACATAAATATAGACATTGCTGTAACAATTCATGTAAGAGTAAATAGTTTAGTTATAGCCTTTGTTTTATCTTCATTAATTTTAGATTCTGAAAAAAAAATTAAAACTGTGTCAAGATGTTCCACAACACTGAGATGTCTTTTTCTGGTTTTATTGGTTACAAAATAATCAGGTCTGCAAATGCAGTCAACTTTTCTTGATTACCATACAAATTTTATCTTCGAATTTCTGAGTCCTTTATTTTCTTTGCCAATGGTTCTAAATATAAAGCAAACAACAAAAGGAAAAGAAGATACCCAGTGTCTGGTTCCTCTCTTGAGACACAACTTATCAGACGGAAACCATCACACTTCAATTTTTACCTCCTATCCCTCATATATCCTCCTAATTAATCAGGGAATGCAAATGCTTCCATTGCCCTACTCATAAAATACTAGCTTACTCTGTCAAATAATTTCTCTGCATCAAGACCCAACAGCAGCAGTATTTTCTTAAACATTGCTTCCCTTTGGATCATCTTTACTCTATTAATGTTGTCAAATGTTTGCCTCCCTCCACAAAACTACAATGCTCCATATCTATCAATTTTGTCAACACATTTGTCTGTAACAGCTAAAAGAATGGCAAACACGTTATAATCATAGTTTAAGACTGAAATGGGACAATATGAAGCTGGATGCTAATGGATCTTTACTAAGTAATACAGCCATCACAACTTTCTTCCAGGATGCTGGTGCTTCCACTCCTTTTAAAATACTGTTAAATAAAACCTTACAAATCTTTATCACTTTCCTCTCTCCTAGCTTTGAAACTACCAAAGGAATACCACCCATCACTGGAGACTTTCTTGCAGATTGACTGCACATCACCATTTTTATCTGAGCCTCATCTACCTCTAACCATAGCATACTTAAATCCTCTATAAATATTTCTATTTGTGATCTTTCTTAATTTTCACATTTTTCTGCTTTATACATATTTTCATAAACTTCCAAAATACTCTAATACCTCTACAGGATCTCTGGTTATTTATTTGTTGTTGTTGTTATAGGCTCCCTAAGTTTGACAGCAACCCTTTCCACTTTCTGTTGCTAAGTTGTTTTGCTAAAAGCTTTTGTGTTCTGGAGTAAGTATCATAAAACAATTGCTTAACAGCAATCTTTCTAAACTCATGCATATTATCCAGATGCTCCCTTATTTTCTCTTTAGCATTCTGTAGTTGCACCTGTTTTTGTTCTGAGAGATTCCCCTTATAATGTAATGTTTTAACCTTTGTCAGCCCCTCTAATTGTTAATTCTTAACAGTATCACTTTTCCTTTTATTTATACATTAATTATTTTTCCCATTTTCATTTTATCCCACTCACTAGCTATAACTTCTGAAGAAATTTCTACTGTCTCTAATAACTCTCAAATAATTTACACAATCCATTCCTTAAATTCTTCCCTTTTAAACAGGTAAGAGGATAAGCATCAGTGTCTCATTTTTACTTCATTTCCTTGCATTTTTATCTTGTTATTGGCACATGATCTAAAACAGTTACTGGAGGAGTGCTGAAACTTTCAATTAAATTCACGTTCCCATGAAATATAATTTCTGTCTAGTCTGGCCCAGTTATTGTACCTTGGGGAAAATGTAAATTCTCTCCATGTTCCTACTACTGAATTCATATCTTGCATACCAAATATTTTCATAAATGTTTTCAGAAATCTACCCTCTTTCATTATATTTTCTCTTCTAGGTCCCTCAGATACATCCTCATTGTACAAATCAAATTCCAGTCCTCACCTGTAAGTAATACTCTGTTGAAGGTGGTGCATTTCTCCCAAAATTTTCTTAAACTCCATAATACTAGTTTCCGATGGAATATAAATTCATGCCAGCATAATCCTCCTCCCTTGCCATTTGTGCCTTACTGTCACAAATCTACCATTATCCTTTTGTCTCTTTCCTATCACTGTTGGAGCTCTTCTAGCAATTAGTATAATTATTCTTGTTTTCTTTTTTCCCTGATACTTTGTTGAATATCTCACCTGAAATCCTTTCTTTATCAAAGCTCACTTCTTTACAACTATGCATTTCTTAACATAATTCAGTATTTTTATTTTACGTTTTGTCTATACCTCTGTAATCATTAACATTCCAAAATAAATAAGGACAGTGTGGCCACTGTGATAAGAAGTTATTATTCCTGCCTATTATAGATAACTGCTTTTTTAAATGTCAATGTCCAGCTTTTGTTCACATGTACCCATACTTATGTTTGGCAAGTTGAACTTTTACACTGTTCTTTCCTGTCATCTCCATTTGATCCTATGTTCCATTTTCATTTATAAATGAAAACTGACAAAAAAAAAAACACACTCACCATAACATAAACTTAAAACAAGCACACAAAACTATATATATCTTCATGTAATCAAGTTTAACCCTTCTGACAGAATCAATTGTCTCAATTTATTAGCTGCTCAATCAGGTATTACCCAACCTAAAATTAAGGTTACCCACGCTAAGATGCATGTTAAAGCCTGTGTTCATTCTTACACTAATTGCTGTCATTTCTTGTATTATATTTATCCTCCTCTTAGATGTGAAAAACAACTTTTATGTTTTCAGAAAACATTAACTTTTAGCCTTAAAAAGAAGTGTTCTGGCTTTTAATTCCTATCCCTATAGACAGCTTGTCTCCCTGGAAACATAACACAATATACAGCTGCCCTCAGGTATAGACTTATCAAATGACATTGAACATTTATTTGCTAAAAGAAAACTTTTCATTACATAAAGTGCTCTCTTATTTACTTGCTTACACAAAAAAAACTTATTAAATTAAGCCAAGGGACTAAAAGTCCAGACATTCAACTATGCAAAATAACAGAAAAAAGAATAGTTGTGTAAAATCTTACCATAACCATGGATGTCTTTTTCTTCCATATTGCAGTATTCTTACTGCAGGATCCTCTGCCTCAGGTGACTCGATCATCAGCTACTATACAAAAGCTTAAGCCTGGTTGCTGCTGGTGCGTGGGATGTCACACATAGGGCCATAAACCAGAGGTGTTAAATGTGACATCTGCATGCACAAACCTCAGAACTGACTGCCCAGTCAGACAGTCTAGGTGATGCCAAATGATGTCCCCCAGACCACTGAAATGCCAATGACTGCCCAGTGTGACCATAATCTAGGTAGTGGCCCTATGACAGCCCATAGACAGGTTGAAGGTAATGCAGGGGATTAGGTGGGAGGGAAGGAATACTGAAACATAGAATAGAAGGCCATCTATGGTTATTGTAAGTTTTTACACAACTATTCTATGTCCTTCTATTCTCATGTTGCAGTATTCTTACTGTGGGGAATATCACAGCTTAGGAAGGAGGCAAAGGTAGCGGATTTCATAAATCCTTGCAGGATTGCCCTTGTGAAACCTGCTCTGGCTCTGGAGATATGGTCCAATTTGTAGTGCTTGATAAAGGTATGTACAGAGGGCCAGGTGGCTGCCTCAAGAATGGAGGTTGTGTCCAGGCCCTTGAAGAAAGCCCCAGAAGAGGCTACTGCTCTAGTAAAGTGTGCCCTGACCCCCTGATGCAAGTCCTTTCCGTGGTAGGAATAGCAGAAGCAGATAGATTTTCTAATCCACCAGGAGACAGTTTGTTTGGATAGAGCCTTGCCCAGAGCCCTGGGATGGATGGGCATAAAGAGTTGATTAGATTTTCTAATGGTCTTAGTTTTGTCCAAGTAAAACCTTAACTGCCTGTGGACATCAAGGGAGTGCAGTATTCTCTCACCGTCATTTTTAGGAGAGGGAAAGAAGGTGAATAAGTAAATGGACTGAAATAATGATAGCTCGTTGAACACTATGGGCATGAAGGAGGGGTTGGTGTGCAGGGACACCCTGTCTTTGTGAAAGACCATGTAGGGAGGGTATGCCATGAGTGCCTGTAACTCAGAGAGCCTTCTGGCTGAGGTGAGGGCTACCAACAGGACTGTTTTCCATGTGCACATCTGCAGGGATGCAGAGCTGGCTGGCTCAAAGTGTAAGTTTTTCCAGGACATAATTTAGGTCCCAAGGAGGTGGGATATAGTTCCTTGGTGGTCTAATGTGCAAGATCCCTTTCAAAATAACAAATAGTAAAGAAGTCTTCAGAGCAGAGTACCACAAAAGGCTTTATTGAAAATAACACACGTTAAGCGCTTTCATCCACAGGTATCAGGACTTCATCAGAACAACAAATAAACAAGTGTTCTCCATTTTTATACCTGTGGGTGGCTGCCCTCCAATTATTGAACAATTAACTTTAGTACATAATTGGCAAATACAAAACAAAATTGCCATCATCATTTAAAAAGACTGACTGAGAGGCATGTTAAAACCAACATCAACTAAATTGCATATAGTATAAAACCATACACTTTAAATAATATCCCAAACAGTTTAGACTTACTGAATTTCACTAAACAAATGACAATATAAACCAACCAAGCTTTACATGCTTTTTTAAAATAGCTGAATAAGCAAATAGTGACTAACTTTGACCACCATAAACCTTCCACCCTTCCATTTACCAAGGTGCAGAAATTAAAGTTTAAAAATAAAAACTGAAAATAAAAAATAAAATAATAGCATGCCTTTAATTTGAGCAAACTGGTAATAGAGAGTTTAGCCCTGGGGGTTGAGAGGCAGTAGTTTTTAATTGCCACGTCAACTCCATGTACTCTAAATAATCATCCACAGGAACCCCCCCCCCCCCGTTCAGCCAGTTGAACCTGATCAATCATACAAAATTGAAATCAATGTCCTGGATGTCCTTTAACATGTTTTGCCAATGCATTGTGCTCATCCCCCTTTCCCCCTTCCTAATAGCGTAATTGCATTCATATACCCTTTGTATTTTTGCAGATTCTTTTGCAGCGAGTATTTGTGGACCGGAGTTCCGCTGTGGTGACCCCTAACCAGGAAAAGTCAAAAGACACAACAACAACAACAACAACATTGGGAATCTAACTGGGCTCATTAACCAGCTTTACCAGAGACTTTCAATGGGCTTGGCACCTCCTAACAGTATTTCTGGAGCTTCTAGATATGACAGTGAAGGATCGGGCTACTTTATCTTTAATTCTGGTGATTCCGGTATTACACTGGCACAACAAATGCGTCAAGATGATGCAGACATCATTAATGGCTCTTCTACTGCATCTGGGTCTCAGGAGAGGAATGTGAGGTTCCTAGAGAGTAATAGGACTAATAATAATGGCATGGAGATTCACGAATGGTTGCAGAGAGACTTTACATGGTCCGGACAAGTTTTGAATACATGGGATGGTCAAACACATTTAGAACAACAGTTTAAGACTTTCAGAGATCTTGTATTTAAATACAAGAAGCTGCAACTAGAGTCAAGCTATCTGAAGGAGTGTTTATGGCTCAAAAGGATTCCCAAGGGCCTCCATCTGTGGAAATATCCTACAGGTTTGGTTAAAGACTCTTCTTTACATAAAGAACTGCTTTCTCTTTTTAATCGAAATGGATGTGAACTTCTTGAACTACTGGTAAAGGACTATGACAAGCAAATTAATATGCCGATTCATAATGTAGAAATTAACAACAGCATTAAATACGATTTATTGTTTGAAAGCAGACAGGTGGAATTTACTGAAATACTGAGAGGTATAGAGACTGATATTAATGAACTTAAAAATAAAAAAAAAATGACAAAAATTAGAAAGAGACTTGTTAGAACGAGAATGGTACTGCTTATCCCCCACCACCTATGATGGGGAATAGGCATATGAACTTTGTTAACAATGATGTTGGATTTACTGATGTGAATACAAGATTTAATGATATTAACACCAGTCCCTGTGAACAGGATAGCCCTATAGGGAATCCCCCATTGAGATGTTCTCAGAAGTTCTCTGAGGGACACGGAGCAGAATGCAAGGACCCAGGGCATACCTTTAGATCAATGGTAACAAGCAACACCCTATTTCAGGGGCAGGGGAGGCAGAGGGGTGGAACTCGGATGAATGGTTCAACCACGGGGCACCACAACAGGAGATATAATTAAATTCTAATTTGATTATCAGCAATGATCTCTGTGACTAAGATTTTTAATTACAACCATACTGAAGTTGATGCAACATGGGCCAACTTGTTTGAAAGGGGTTTGACCTTTGTACCCACCTCCAATATTAGATTAGATGAGGCCCTGCTACAACTTAAACTGTTTGTACGTAAAATCAATTTTCCTTTTTTCTTTAAGAATCTTGAGCAGGTAGAACGTGACCAGGTTATTCAACCAAAGAGACCTAGTATATTTGACTCACTCCCTGGACCCAACTGTACTAAAGTTTGAGAAACTATGCAAATTTAATTTTAGGGCCTTTTTGCATAAAACACGGCCAATATTATTGATGGGAATTTAAGTGAATCAGAGTTAGACCTACTTAGAAATATTGTAGGAAACAAGCAGGTTAGGGTCATGAAACCTGATAAGGGGTGGGGTTTGGTTGTTATGGATAAAAATGATTATATTAACAAAATGTTGAACCTCCTATAGTCAGATACTTATGAGGAGGCATCCATCAAGGAGCTGAATATCGCCTATCTAAAGATATATTCAGTACTAGAGGATATGGTACTGAACAACCAGATTACTAATCAAGATTACATATGATGAACCCAAAAATACCTGTGATTTTTGCAATCCCAAAGGGTTCACAAGTCCCTGCATAACCCACCATTACACCCAATAGTTGATGCTAAGGTCTCAAAGACTTTCTGCATAGCCAAAATACACTGATTTTTACAACAAGAGGGTACTGGATGTGAACCCTGTTTTGCTTAAAGACTCATGGGATTTATTAACTAGAATCACTGATGACCTATCTGAGAGGCTATTTGTAACAACTGATGTTCAGGATTTATTTTCTGTCATCTCCCACGAGACAGGGTTAGAGTAGTTTTATGAATACCTAAGGGGCAAAACATCTTAGCCATAGTAGATTGGATGTCTTGAGGGAACTCATGGAAATAGTCTTGATGAACAACTATTTAACCTTTGAAGGCCAAATTTTTAAACAGAAAATTGGGGTAGCCATGCGGGCAGCGTGTGCCCCCATATTCGCTAACACTGTCTTGTTCTATTGGGAAAGCAATTTTGTGCTCAACTCAGACTTCAGAGAGTGTGGGCTTTTTATGGCCACTTCCTTGATGACATGATCTTTTTCTGGAATGATACTGAGTCTAAATTGCAGGAATTCTTTGACTATTTACACCCTACCACAGATATTTTACTCTTCACCGTGGATGTTCAGGGAGATTCAGTGCATTTCCTCGATATTCATCTTAAAAAGAATTTTGAAAGGAGGGGATTTGACTCCACTCTGTACCGAAATCTTAGTTATTCCAACTCTTTTCTACATTGACAGTATCCACCCCATACACCAAAAGAAATCTGTAGTCAAAGGGCAATGTGTTAGACTTGCCCGGATGGTCTCCAACAATTACGATTTCCAGGTGGAGATGTTCAACCTCAGGCAAATGTTTAGAAGGAGAGGTTACCCTGATGAATTCCTCAATAATATTTTCAGTGAAGTTAATAGAAAAAGGAGTGTTGATCACTTCTTACTCTTACTAGGAAAAGTCCAGAGTATCACTTCTATAGTTGAGGAAGATCATAAGACTGAACAGAATGGGGTGAGTGGTTTTCAACATAGGCTAATTTTACCCTACACAGGACAATTTGAAGGCCTGAAAGATTGCAGTGAGTACCAGGATATTGTAGGACCAAAACCTATGGTGGTGTATAAGAAGGCCCCCTGTTTCAAGATGTTGTTGGAAAGATCAAGTATTAACAAACAAGTTGGTAAAATGTCAAAATGTGAAAATTGTAATTTTTGCAGATTTATGTTCAAAGTGTCTTCTATTGTAGTGCCTGACTTTGGTAAGATTTACCTCAAATGTAGTTTCCTATGTAGTAGTAAGGGAGTGATCTATCTGGCCTTTTGCACAGAATGTTCCGCATTTTATACTGGAAAATGAAGAGAACACTAAGACAGAGGGTATATGAACACAATTACGATATTAGGAAGGGGGATGAGCACAATGCATTGGCAAAACATCCTGGACATTCATTTAAATTTTGTGTGATTGATCAGGTTCAACTGGGTGAGAACAGGGGGGGGGTCATGTGGATGATTACTTAGAGTACACGGAGTTGAAGTGGCAATTAAAAACTAATGCCACTCAAGCCCCAGGGCTAAACGACAATGTCTCTATTACCAGTTTGCTCAAATTAAAGATCCAAAAAATACACTCAGGAGGGCGTCACTGGAAACAAGCTCTAAATTTTAATGGTACTTCTGGTACCTTGGTAAACAGCCTTCAAGGAATAACATAAGCCACCAGCCATTCCCATTTTATGTCAAACTGTTCTAATTAAACAATCATCTCAGCACCCAATAATCTACTACAAGAACCTGCTTAAATAGACATACCCTTTAAAAAGGGTAAAATATTTTCCATATACAATAGGTTACAAAACATCATAAATACAATATTATAACTTATACATTTAAATTTACATGCAGACTTATACCTTTAGGTTTTAAAGTATTATAATTTAGAATTAACCTGCTTTCCATTATTAACAAACTAGCTAAAAAATCCCCAGCCTTGGCAAGAAAAGGTGTAGCCAACACACTAAAGAAGAAACTAACATCAGAACCCCCATGTGCATTAATAAAGTGTTCAGCTACTGGGCTGTCCACATTCCTATTTGTAATATGTCCCAAATGTTTAAGAATTCTAACTTTTACCATACGTTTTGTCTGTCCTACATACCACCTCACAGGAGTACACCCACACCCTACAACACACACCACCCCACAAGAAACACATGAAAACATTTCCATGGAACAAAATAATTTACCATTAATTTTTCTACCTGAAATGTTCTTAATCCTAAAATATACTTTACATCTTCCACTGCTCAAATTAAATGTATGCTATTATTTTTAATTTTTATTTTCAATTTTTATTTTTAAACTTCTAATTTCTGCACCTTGGTAAATGGAAGAGTGGAAGGTTTTTGGTGGTAAAAGTTGGTCACTATTTGCTTATTCAACTATTTTAAAAAAGCATGTAAAGCTTGGTTGGTTTATATTGTCATTTGGTTAGTGAATTTCAGTAAGTTTAACTGTTTGGGATATTTATTTAAAGTGTATGGTTTTATACTATATGCAGTTTAGTTGGCGCTGGTTTTAACATGCCTCTCAGTCTTTTTAAATGTTTTTATGATGGCAATTTTGTTTTGTATTTGAAAATTATGTAATGAAGTTAATTATTCAATAATTGGAGGGCAGACTCCCACAGGTATAAAAATGGAGAACACTTACTTGTTTGTTTGTTGTTCTGATGAAGTCTTAATAACCTGTGGATGAAAGCGCTTAACGTGTGTTATTTTCAGTAAAGTCTTTTGTGGTACTTGGCTCTGAAGACTTCGTTACTATTTGTTATTCAGTTGTGTTTCTGGCTTGTTATCCTTTCAAAAATATTTTAACATCCAACCTGGAGAATAGATGATGGTCCAACGGTAAGCAGGCAGAGATAGCAGATAAATGAACTTTTATGGAAGAGTATGAAAGGTCTGCCTTTACGAGCTCACACACATACATTAAGACTAGAGGAACATCAACTTGAAAGAGGTTCCTATGTTTTTGGAGACACCATTTGGAGAACCTTTCCCATTTGGAAATGTAGGATCTCCTTGTGTTGGGTTTCCTGGCCTCCTGCAGGTTACATAGCACGCCTTTGGTGTAGCAGTGTCTGAAGGGAACTAGAAGTTTATCACCCAGAGGGTTAAGCACAGCATCTCCAGGTGTGGATGGATGAGAGTTCCTTTCTGTTGTGTGAGCAGGTCCACCTTGTGGGGCAACTTGTGGTGGTTGTGCTTGATAAGGGATTGAAGAAGGGGGAAACCAATGCCGTCTTGGCCAATAGGGAGTCACCAGCAAGATTTTTGGCATGTCCCTCCTGATTTTCAGGAGGACTTTCTGAATGAGAGGAAAGGGAGGGAAGGCATACAGAAACAGTCCCCTCCATGTGATAGTGAAGGCGTTAACTCTCCAAGCTAGTGGGGAGGAATACTTGATACAAAAGTTTCTCAATTGTCTGTTCTGGGGGGAGGCAAATAAATCTATTTGTGGTGTGTCCCATTGGTGGACAACGTCTAGGTATACTTCCCTGTGTAGCATCCACCCATAATGCAGAGAGAATGAGCTGCTGAGAACATCAGCTTGGTGATTGATCTGGGATGGGATATAGACTGCCTGCAGAGATATGTTGTTCCGAGAAGCTAATTCCCAAATTTGCATTGCAAGCCTGCAGAAAAGGTAGGACCTGGTCACACCTTGTTTGTTGATACACTACATAACAGTGGTGTTGTCTGTGAAGATTTGTATGGCACCTGGTTGTAAGAGAGGGAAAAAGGCCATCACGGCTAAGTGAACTGCTGTCATCTCCCTTACATTGATATGTTTTCTCAGGAGGGGTGTTTGCCAGAAGGCTTGCACTTTGAGACCATTCATGGTAGCTCCTCAGCCCAGATCTGAGGCATCTGTGTGCATTCGTTCAGCTGGTGTGGTGGACTGAAGGGGTAGACCCAGATTCAACTGCATCTGTTGAACCCACCACTTCAATTCTGTTTTTAGGAAAGGTAGGAAGGGTATTTGGAAGTCTAGAGGGTGGGTGTGGGATGACACATTCGTTAGATACCACTATAACTTTCTCATGCGCATTCTGGCTAGAGGCAGCACAGGTATTGTGGCTGCCATAAGGCCCAGTACGTGCATGAAATGTCCGGCTGACAGGTGGTCGACCTGAAGGAGGTCCTGGAAGTGGTTGATCAGGGAAGTCACCTTGTCCTGAGGGAGGAAGGCCTTCATCAGGTCTGTCCGAATCCTGCATCCTAGGAAGATTTTGTCCTGATCTGGGGATAGGGATGACTTGGTGAGGTTGAATGTGAATACCAACCCCTGTAACAGAGACATGGAGAACCTTAGATGACTTATGAGGGTGTCTTCCTCTTCTGCAAGAATGAGAATGTCATGCAGGTAGGGGTAGATCTGAATGCCCTTGGTCCTGCGTAGGCTATGGCTGGAGATAGGCACTTAGTGAAGACCCTTGGTGCAGTGGATAAACCAAAGGGCAAGGCAGTAAATTGAAAGTGTGAACAGGGTCCAGCAAAATGCAAGTACTTCCTGGGGTTTAGATGTATGGGAATGTGGAGGTAAGCCTCCTTCAAGTCCAAAGTAGCCATGAAAGCCCTGGGTGGCAAGAGTGGAAGCAGGTATTGGAGGGATAGCATTCTGAAGGAAGGGACTATCAGAAAGTGGTTTAAGAAAGATAAATCCAGGATTGGCCTCCAAAGGCCATCCTTTTTTGATACCAGGAATAACCTGGAATAGAAACCTTTTCCTTCTTGGCCTGATGGAATAGGTTCTATGGTTCCCTGAGCAAGAAGGTCCTGGATAATGTGAGGAATAAGGTGAAGTTAGGTTTTTGGCTGGAAAGGTAATGCCCTGTGGGGTGGGCTTTTCCTGCCAAGACAGAAAATATCCCTTTTCCACTATTGCCAGAACCTAGTGGTCTGAGGTGGTTTCTTTCCAGAGGGGCAGACAGTGAGAGAGAGGCGGGATGAGAGTGGAAGGTGATCAAGGCAGTCACGCATTGTTGTTATTGTTTCTGTCCTGAAAGGGCTGAGAAGGGGCTATCCTACAAAAGGATTGTCTCCTTTTCCCTTTCCTATGTCTGGAAGATGAAGAGGTGGCAGTGGCTCTTCTAACATAAGAGCTATTAACAGGGCAATTTCAGTAATATTTTTGTTTTGGGGAAACTAGTAAGTGTTTGATATCTTGGAGTTTTTTTACTCTTCTCTTGTAGGTTCTTAAACAGCTCTGCAGACCGTTTCCCAAACGAAGATTATGGTCTAGTGGAGCATCCAGAATTTTGGATTTAAAGTCTTCAGGCAGTGACTGGAGCCTAAGCCATGAGTATCTGTGTAGCACAGATGCAGATGCAGCAGATCTAGCAGAGGCCTCTGCTGCATTGTAAATGCATCTTATAGAGTGCCTAGCAACCTGTGATGCCAGGGACAGTTTAGATACTACTTCTGTCTTGTTAGGAGAATCAGGCAAGGAGGACAGTAGGGATGAAGCTTGAGATACCAAATCCAGGGCATATTTTACCATATGGGTTTGGTAATTAATTGCCCTAAAAGCTAGGGTGGAAGAGGTGTATATCTTCTTGCCCAGCCTGTCCATTACCTTGCTATCCTTGTCTGAAAGTAGGAGTAATGAGGATGGAATAAGTCTAGACTGTTTATCTGGGGCCACAGCTATCACTGCGAGGTCTGCCAAGGGAGGCTTTACTAGAAATTTGTGGTCGTAAGGGACCTTGTAGAAGCAATCAGGTCTCTTGGAAGCAGGTGGTTGAGATTCAAGGTTTTTTTGAGACTGATGCAAATGCATCAAGGTATGCAGGAATCATGGGAAGGATGGCTGATGGAGAGAGTGATGCAACATGAAGCAGCTCAAAATATCTTTTCTGAGTTTCTGTCATCTGGGTAGTATCCCATTTAAAATACTCCCTCATTTTTGTTATAGTCTCTCCAAATGTAATGTCCTCTTGAGGGGAGTCTCCCTCAATGGAATCCTCATCAGGGGAATAGTATTCCAAGGGCAAGCTATCCGGGATGAGTATGTAACTGACTCATCAGAGGAAGAGCATAAGGCCTCTTCTTCCTTAGAAATGGAACAAAGGATAGAAGTGGCTGAGCCAGGTCTTGGATTAAGTACAGGTATAGTGGGAGCTGAGGACCTAAAGGCCATGAAGGGTCTGCATCAAGGTCTGCGTGAAGGACTGCCAGTCTGGATGTCCCTCCGAAGAAGCAAATGCTTGGTCTTTTGTCTCCTTTTTAAAGGAGTTGTCTTTGGAGAAGCCATGGGGCTAGTTTCAGGGATCTAGCCTAAAGAGGAAGAATTGGAATCCTGGATCACAGAAGGTTGTCCGGTGGAGCCTGGTTCCCCCTCAACTTCGGAAATAACAAACATCAGAATAACCTTCGCAGACATGCCTACTGGTACTTCTGAAGCGGCTTCCTCAAGGGTAGTCGCCAAAGTAGACGGCTCTAGCAGACATCCTTCAACCCTTATATCGGCGGTTTGTGGGCCGTCCAATGAAGGAAGGGCGGAGGTGGTAGGCCTTGAAACTTTAGCCTTTTTTCTTGGCAGTTCCACCTGGTTGGCCGACTCCAGACTGATTCTTAACATTAACTTCTTTAACCTCTGATTCACTAAATACAAATTGAAGGCGGATGGCTTCTGAGCATTTTGGGGACAAAAGATTGGCAGATGGCGCACGAGGTATGGTCATGTTCCCAGTCTAAACAGAACACGCAACGTTCATGCTTTTCAGTCCAGCACAAGTTTAACAAAGTCAACAAAAATCCAATATTCCTACTTTTTCTTGTAAAGCTACATTTTACAAATGATCTTGCATTTGTTCACTAATTTTAGCGCTGCTGGAAATAAGTAATAATCCAAAGAGAAACATCATAATTTAATGTTTGGTTTAGAGTTATGTCGAACTTATTTAGCACATAGGATGGCACAATTATGGAATAAATTACCTGAATAAATCAGAGGAGCAAACAGTCTAGTAAACCAAAGTCTTTGGATGACTGTGCTGGGATTTTAATATTTGCTCCAACAATTACAGAGATAAGTGTTCAAGCCTTATGGCTTTCAAAGAACACCAACTTCTGAACATATTAACTATAGATAACCTGTATTCCTACAGTACAGAAAGCAATTGTTCTAGTTTGGTTTCCATTTTCATATCACTTACACATCTGCTGTTTCCTGCATTTAAAGCCCATAAATCCAGAAGTTTCCTCCACTGACCCAATGATTCCATCCTGTTAACATCTTAAAATACAAACTGAACTGAACGACGGTGAGTAAACATGATGAATAACAAACATGGGAAGACATTTATAATAGTGTCAGTCTTTATTGTTGACAGTTTAAATATCAATGGACATGATGCTTAGGACATTTCCAAAAAAGAAAAATCTGAACAACCAAGAACAGTGTTAAGAGTCAAATACAGTAATGAGCAAAGTGCAATGCTGCTGCTAGTCACTGGCTTCTGTCTTGCAATGGTCTGGGCTTGGGTGTTTTTGTAAGGGATCTGTTATGAGGTAGGATATGAATGGGATACTAGATAAAAAAAGGTAATAATTTACAAATGTACATGCACAGCTGTAACAAGAATAGTTGCTGCCCTGGCAATGCCCCCATTTGATGTCCCCCAATTTGAAACTAAAAACAAAAAAAAAATCCTCTGAAGTTTGAGAAGCAAAGAAAGTACAGTTGTATACACTTACCATAAATGTAGATATTGGAGTGTATTCACTGTTGCAGTCTTCATCTGTGGGTTATCCCTGCTGTGATAGCCATGCCAGAGTCAATGTTTTTCTGCAACTGCTGCTGTCGCTTGGTGCCTGACGTCAGGTCATCAGTGCTATAAAGGAAGGCAACCGATGCCATTACATCAGTTTTTCTTGCCCTAACCAGTCAGAGGCCCAACTAAATATGGCAAAGTAGTCCTGGTGGCTAAAAGCCACCATTAGAAACTTATGTCTCCCTAAAGAAAGAAGATATAAGGGGGAAGGAGGGTGGGAAAACAGGACTGCAACAGTGAATACACTCGAACATCTACATTTAAGTGAACACAACTATACTATGTATTTCGTGTTTCACTGTTGCAGTCATCACCTGTGGGAGGATTCCCAAAGCTGAGGAGAGTGGTGGTAGGATTAGTAAGAGACCTAGGAATGGGTCAGCATGTCCTGCAGAACTGCAGAGGCAAACCCTGCCCTAGCCTTAGAAAATAGAGGTAGGTGTTAATGCTTGGTAAAGGTATGGACAGAAGTCAAGGTGGCAGCTTCCAGGATGTCCCTGGTGGGAACTTCTCTGAGGAATGCTGTGGAAGTGGAGGCTGCCCTAGTGGAATGGGTTCGAATAGACTTGGGGGGGGGGTTCCCATGCAATCTGTAGCATAAATGGATACAGTGTGATATCCATTTGGAAATGTTTTGTTTGGAAATGGACTTCTCCTCTGCCCCTGGGGCAAAGCTGACAAGTAGTTGGTCTGTTTTCCTGAACGGTTTAGTAGGGTCCAGATAGTATCTGAGCTCTCTGTGCATGTCTAGTGAGTGCAGAATTCTTTCCCCTTGTTTTGAGGGTTAGGAAAGAAGATAGGTAGATGCATGGCCTGGTTGAGAGTTACATTAGATACCACCTTGGGCATAAAGGAGGGATTAGTCCTCAGGGAGACCCTGTCTGCATGGAAGATGATGAAGGTCTCAATGGCCATCAGTGCTTGAAGTTCTGAAACCCTTCTGACTGAGGTGATAGTTAGAAGAAAAGCAGTCTTCCAGGAGAGGTATCTTAGTTCTGTTGAAGCAGCAGGTTCGAAGGGTGGTAAAGTTAGTTTTTCCAAAACATAATTCAGGTCCCAGGCTGGAGTGGGTGGCCTTCTCGGAGGTCTGATATTAGAAGCCCCTCTGAGGAATTGTTTAATCAAAGTAAGCGAGAACAGGGGCTGTTCTGTATGAAAATGAGCTGAAAAGGCTGAGGCATGGACTTTAACAGAGGAGAAGGAGAGGCCACTATTAAGTAGCTCTACTAGGTAGCCTAGGACAGGAGGGATGGAAGGTTGCGAGGTATTGCCCCCTCTGGACTGCCTCCAGGAGCAGAATCTTTTCCATTTTCCTGCACAAGATTTTCTGGTGCTGGGCCTTCTGGCCTCTGTGATAATGTCTAAGACCCGTTTACTTAACAGTGGCCCCTTGTTTGCCTTTAGAGTATTAGCCATGTTGATAGTTTGAGAGTCTGCAAGTCTGGGTGCAGCATCCCCCCCTCCCCCACCTGAGTTAAGAGATCTGAGATCAGGGGAAGCTGCCTGGGAGGCTGTAAGGAGTACCAATGTTGTCTGGGCAATCTGGAGCAATGAGAATGGCCTTTGGTCTCTCCTCCCTTATTTTGTTCAGTACCTTGGGAATAAGAGGCAGAGGAGTGAATGTGTACACAAAGAGGGTGTTCCAGAGGAAGATCAAGGCATCCACCTTCCATGCTAGGGGGTGATACTCCCTGGTACAGAATTTTTTGTTGAGATGCGATGCAAAGAGATCCACCTCCGGAGTCCCCCATGCCTGAGTGACTTGTAAAAAGATTTTGCTGTGGAGCTGCCATTCATGGGGATCCAGTAAGTTTCTGCTTAAGTGGTCTGCCAGGGTGTCATTGATCCCTGGTAGTATTGGGCTATCAGGTGTAGTCCCATCGAAGAGGCCGTCAGTCAGAGGTTCATGGCTAGCCTGCACAGACTGTAAGATTGGGTCCATCCCTGTTTGTTGATCTACCACATTACTGTGGTGTTGTCTGTTTTGATAAAGAGAACCCCTGGCTTGAGATGGGGTTTGAACGATGTCAAAGCCTTTTGTACTACCATAATTTCCTTCTGGTTGATGTGTAAGGGAAGGTGCTGGGCATCCCAAAGACCTTGGGTGCACTTGCCTTCTAGGTGAGGACCCAAGCTATGTCTGAGGCGTCGGTGGTAATGATCTGCCCAGTTTGGTGGAGGGTGAAGGAAAGACCCTTGTTCTGGGCACAGGCACCTGCCCACCAGAGAAACTTGGCCCTTATACAGGGATCAGAGGTAGCGAGATCTCTAGAGGTTGAAGGGATCAGAGGTAGAGAGGTCTCTAGAGGTTGAGAGTGCTGACACCAAAGGTTCTTTAGGTACTACTGAAGTTTTCTCATGTGAAGCCTGGCCAGAGGAATTAGAAGGATACAAGATGTTATGAACCCCAAAGGCTTGCTGCAACTTCCTCGCAGTGAGGTGACTTCTGGAAGCCAGCTGGGTAAAATAGAGAGGCAGGAAGCTCTGCTTTTCTGGGGACAGGAAGGCCATTTGGGATGCTGTGTCCAGCAGTGCTCCCAAGAAAATGATCTTCCTGGAGGGTGTTTGCCTTGATTTCTCCTCATTGATGGTGACCCTAAGGAGGTTAGGAGGGTTTTGACAAAGAGGAGGTCCTTGAGGAGCTTTTCTTTGTAATCTGCTTGAATGAGGCAGTTGTCCAGATAAGGGTAAATTTGTATATTTTTCTGTCTGCAAAAAGCTATGGCCGGGGCTAAGCATTTGACGAATACCCTGGGAGCAGTAGACAAGCCAAAGGATAGCACAGAGAACTGAAAGTGTTGTGAGCCTGCTCTGCTTGAGGCTTCTAGGGCATCATATCCACAGTGTAATGAGTGTTTAGCCACTTGACAAGTAGAGTGCAGAAAATCTGCTAACTATTGCGAATTGGCACAGTCAGGAAAGGTTGAAATCTTTTGTTTTAATAGTTCCAAAGTGTGTTGTTGATATTTTAACATGTGGAACTGACAGCTGAGTGCTGTGATAGCTAAGGTTGCAGAGGTGTATACTTTTTTACCCCATCTGTCCAGAGCTCTGGAGTCCTTGTTCGAAGGAATAGGATTCTTTGCAGAACTGGCCTTAGCTCCTTTTGGTCCCTGTGTAATGATCTCCGGGTCTGCAGCAGGATTTCTGTTCAGGTATTTGTGAGAATCTGGTACTCTGTAATATCAGTCAGGTTTTCTGGGAGCGGTGGGAGGGCATCAGGAGTTATGCTGGATTCATGGAAGGCATCATCAACCACCTCTAAGATTGGAGGGATGGCCAAAGGTCTGTGCTGGGGCAGGTCTAGAAACTAGAAATACTGTCAATTGGAACTCTGGCTTGAAAGGCAGCAGATGTGGACAGGAATCTTTTGGAATGAGCCTTAATCTTAAACGGAAGGTTCTTTCCACTGGAGTAGTAAATAAAGGAAATGCAGTTGGAAATCCAATTAGATAGAGTCACTTTAGAGACTGGCAGACCTATTCTAGTTTCAGAAAAGGACACGAACAATTGGTCTGATTTTCTAAGTTCCTTAGTTCTATGAAGGTAGAACCGTAACAGTCTGTGAACATCAAGTTGATGAAATTTATATTCTGCACTGTTGGAATGATTAGGAAAATATACAGGCAGTTCGACAGTTTGGTTCAAATTAGTTTGAGAGCATACTTTAGGGATGAAGGAAGGATTTGTACGAAGGAAAACGGTCTTTGTGGAAAATCAAATAAGGAGGCTTGATTGACAGTGCTTGCAACTCTGATACCCATCTAGCGGATGTGATAGCTACTAGGAACAAAGTCTTCCAAGACAGAAACTTCAATTGACACGAATGTGCGGGCTCAAAAGGCGGGGAAGTTAGTTTGGACAGAACTAAATTTAGATCCCATGGAGGTACAGGTTCCTGAAAGGGAGGTCTCAGCAAGGTAGCACCTTTTAGGAAGGTTTTACATAATCTGTGGGCCATCAGATTAGGCTCATGTTGTCCCAAATGAAAGTTTGATATCACTGCCAGTTGGACCCTAATTGTGGCAGCAGCTGATCCCTGATGGAAAAGTTCAGTTAGAAATTCTACCACCACAGGGATGGATGCAGTGTAAGGATCTATATTTTTCTCTTTTGCCCAGACAGGAAATCTTCTCCATTTGCTAGCGTATAACTTCCTAGTGGAAGGTTTGTGTGAAGACGTAAGGATATGGGTCACAGCAGGTGAAAAATCATAAAGCCTGACTAGGGATGGAAGTGGAGCAGCCACGCTGTCAAGTTGAAGATGTGGAGGCAGGGGTGAAGGGAGCCTGATGCGTGTCAAGAGGTCTGGAACTGGGTCCAAAGTCCATGGATCATTTAAGAGATGAGGCCCGAGAAAGGGGAACCAAAAATCTGACAAGGCCAGTAAGGAGTGATCAGAATCATTCGCTTCCCAAGAACTTTGCTTTCTGGATCACTTTCAATATGAGCAGAATAGGGGGAAATGCATAAAGGAGTCCCAGAGGCCAATCGTGTACAAGTGCATCACTCAGTGACTCTCCCGGACTGGGGATAAGGGAGAAGTAGCTGCTGCATTTGGAGTTGATCGGGCTGGCAAAAAGATCGCAGCAAGGCTGTCCCCATTTGCAGAAAATCTGTTCCGCTACTTTCTGATTCAGAGACCACTCATGAGGCATCAATACTGCCCTGCTGAGCTTGTTGGCTATCACACTGGTTGTCCCCGGGATATGCGTTGCCATTAGAAAGTGCTGGGAAGGTACTGCCCACTGCCAAACAAGAAGTGCCTCTCGATAAAGGGGGTAAGATCTGGTTCCTCCTTGCTTGTTTAGACACCATACCACTGACATATTATCCGATTGGATTGCTATCGTCCCTAAGGGAAGAAAGTCGTGAAGTGCTTGCAACACTAGAAGCACTGCTCTCATCTCTAGGACACTGATATGCAGGTGAGCCTCGTGATCTTGCCATGTGCCTTTGACAGGCCTGCCTAGATAATGCCCTCCACCCTATCTGGGAGGCATCCATGGTCAGTAGCAATGGGTTGGCGAAGGAGGAAGGGTGTTCCTGTCATCAGCTGATCGGGCTGAATCCACCAACGAAAGTCCTTTTTGCAAAACTCTGTTATGAGAATATGATGAGCTAGAAGCAGTTGTTGAAGAGACCACTGGGAAAAAAGGAGCCATTGAAGAATTTGCATATGCAATCTGGCTAGTGGAACTAGATTTATGGTAGAGGCCATGGTCCCTAAGAGTTTCAGCACAATCTTTGCCTTGACTTTTTGTAGAGGAAGCAAGCTGTAAATCTGTTGTCTGAGGTTTTGGATTATGTCTGCAGGGAGATGAGCTAGCATGGCGACTGTGTCTATTTCTGCGCCTATAAAAGTCACAAATTGAGAGGGCAACAAGGCAGACTTTTCCCAATTTATCGTAATCCCCAGCTGGGAACAGAGCTGGATGGTTGAATCTCTGGCTTGAAGGAGTAGGTACCTGGTGGTGGCGGTCAGGAGCCAGTTATCCAGTACGGAAACACATGGCATCCACGATGTCTCAGGTGAACTGTCACTACTGCCACACATTTGGTGAACACCCTGGGGGCTGTGGTGAGACCAAAGGGCAGAGCACGAAATTGATAATGACTGGCTCCCAGCCAAAAGTGTAGATGATTCCTCAATGCTCTGTCCATTTTTATATGGTAGTACGCATCTTGGAGGTCTATGAAGCGCATCCAATTGTCTTTCCCTAACAGAGGGAGTATAGACTGCAGTGTTATCATTCAGAACTTGGCCTTCTTTACGGATTCGTTTAGTTTGCCGAGGTCCAAAATGGGCCTCCAGTCCCCTGTTCATTTTGGCACTAAAAAGAATCTGGAGTAAGTTCCGAATCCTATCTGGTCTGCGGGGACAGTTTGGATGACTCTCTTTGAAAACAACTTTTGAACTTCTATAGTTGCTTGATCCTTGTGATTGGGTAGAACATCTGGGATCTTCTTGGGAGTGTGGGGTGGAAAGAAGAAGGGAAGGGAGAATCCTCTGGTGATTATTCTTTGTACTCACTTGTCTTGGGTGATGTTGAGCCAGGCTTCTGGCTACAAAGATAAGTGACCCCCGACTGGCTCCAGAGAAGCACAGCCGGTTCCCACATCAGGAGCACTGCTAGGGATGGCCTTGAAATGAATCGTGGCCACCCTGGTTTTTGCAGACCCCCCCCCTGCCTCTAGGGCGACATCTACCATTAGCTTCTCCTCCTCTGCCTCTGAAGAAGGAATCACCTTGTGCGTTCGGGAAAAATCTTTGGGACTTCTTGAACCACATTTTACCACCCCTCTGACCCTTGGTATATGGTCTAGAAGGGACTATAAAATGTACTCCCCATGGCAGAGAGTTTTCCCTTCTTGTTCGCACCTGGCGAGAGTATCTTTTACCTATGGTCCAAACAGAGAAGTACAGTCAAAGAGGGCATTGTTAAAGGTAGATTTGAAAGGCCCCACAAAAATTACATAAGTGCATCCAGGAGTGTCTCCTAAGGGAAACTCCCGAACCCGCTGCTCTACTCGCTCCATTGGCTGCACCGGAGATCAGCCTCATGGAGGAGTTCACAATGGAGTTTAAGGTAGACAACTGAGCAGTCACCATTTCATGGACCTCTTCAGTAGATGTACCTTGAAGAATATTTCCTAGCTCCTTGAGGAGATCTCTCTGAAGCCTAGTAAAATGTGTGAGATAATTCAGTGATCTGAGAGTAAAAGCCGCTGAAGAGAAGATACACTTTCCATATCTATCCATCATTCAAGACTCCTTGTACGGTGGATGGACAGATGTAGAAGTCTCCACTAGTTCCTTCTTAGTGGCCTGCCTCCACCACCATGGCATCCACAAGCACACCCTTGGTCAAGAAATCTCTCTTTTGTGGCAGAAAGAAATTTGTTGGGTCTTCTGGGGACTGGCTCCATGGCATCAGGAGTTTCCCACACCTTTCGACTAACTAGGTCCATGAGTTCATCAAAAGGTGGAGACACCCAAGAGGCTGAAGGTTGAGACCAGAAAGCCTACAGGTACACTGACTCCTCATCAGAAGGGGTGACAGTGGGTTAGCTGCCTCTCTGCTTCAGGATCTCTAAGATGTCTACAAAGGAGACATCATCAGAGGATGACCTGGAGAACCCTTCTTACTCCTCGAGGTCAGTGTCTGAGGTGAGGGACTCATCCAGAGAGTCTACATGCTTCCTCTTGCATGTCCTCTTCTGAGGGGGCTCCTCAGAAGGGTATTCTTGGGAGGTTTTGGAAGATTGGGGGCCACCCAACAGGGGCTTCTGACACTGTGGGTCTCTGCTGTCAAGAGAGAGAGAGGGTGCTGAGACAGAGGTCTGTGCTTGAGAGGGAAGAGTATCGGTACCCTTCTGCGGATCCGATGACCAGGACAGCATGCTCCTCATATCAAATGTGGATTTCTCTGGATCCGAAGACAGCCCGGTTCTGAGGAAATGGAGGTAGTCCTTGGCTCCAAAGTGATCATCTCTGAAATGGATGTAGGGTCTGAGCTCAACCTAGCCGACGCACCGAGAGGTAGACTCGGCACCAAAGAGGTTCAGGTCCAAGCATCCCTGTCAGGGCCAACTGCTGAGCTTGGGTTCCTAGACACCACGCATGGCACCAAAGGTGTCAGAGCGGAACTCAGTTCCGAAACAGCCACAAGGGTAGGTGGAACCGAGGGTTCCACAGCAAGCGGTACTGAAATCTCCGGCTCCGAAGGACCAACTCGGCTCAGAGGAGGAGGAACCACAACAGGGAAAATGGTCTTAGATTGCTCTGGATCGGACTGGGTCGGAGCCAACAAGGGTAAAGTAGATGACTTCAAGAGTCTAAGCACTACTCTCTCTACATCCTCTTCCAAAAGGCTCTTGGAGGATCTGGATGACAGGGTAGGCGACTAGATCTCTGCAAAATGGAAGATTGTTAAGTTGCGGAGACCAGCAAAAGCTCTCTGGGCTGGCTCCGATGCAATTTCTCAGTAGTCGGCACCGAAAAACTTGGGGCTGACACTGCAGTGTCAACATAGACAACCTCGACTGGCTCCAGGGACAGTGGAGCCGAAGAGGTAGAAGGTTTATCCAGTTTTAAGGTTTTCTGAGGAGGTTCAGACAAAATAGTTAGCGCCAGAGAATGTCTCTTGGCCGACTTGACCTTCTCTTTCCTTGATGAATGAGACTTGGAAGATGAAGAGCAGCTGGCTAAGTCCTCCTCAAAGGAAGGCTTAAGGAGACCTTTCAGAATTAATTTGTTCTTTCTCTCCTGGAGAACTCTGGAGCTGAAGGAGTGACAGAAAAAACAAGTTTCCTGTAGGTGAATGGCTCTGAGGCAGTAAACACAATTACTGTGACCATCCGTAATCGATTTTTTGAGAGCACTTAAGGCACTTTTTAAAACCCAAAGGTTTATGTCTTTGGATTCCTTTGACATGTCTACAAGGAGTTCTATGAAACAGGAAAAAGGAGGACAAGGTCCTCTAACTTAAGAGTTACACACAAAATACAATGAGGACTAGGTCCTCTAACTTAAACGGGCCTAGCCCCACTAAACTAACACACACACAGAGGAAAAAAACAACAGAGGACTAGATCCTCTAACTTAAACGGACTTAGCTGCGGTAACAGAAAGGAAGCTAAGTCAGAAGATACCAGAAATCGTAAACAGCAGGCAAACTATTGAAAAAATAAACGACACTGCACACAATATACTAAACTATTGAAAAATAGTAAAAAACAAGGTCCTAACTCAAACGCGGACCTACAGCAATAGGAACTATATTCAAAAACTAGCACACAGAAGGATAATAGAGAGAGAACAACGGTCCAAAATGGCCAAGTTCTCAACACTAAGTAAATATAGCAAAAACACTAGTAATAACTATCTATGAAAAACTATCACTAAGATTAAGTATAACTAGCTATATTATGTGAAGAAATATCAGTAAAAATACGATAATGAAAAAATAGGTAACTTAGCCACGGCCAAACAAGAGGCACTTCTGAACTCGTAGACGCAGCAAACGAGATCTGGGGATTCTTACTAGTGCACTATCGGATACTTACCTTGCCACGAGCCAACTAAGAGACTTTGAGCTTTGTAATCGTCCGAGTCGGAGCAGAGGATCGGCTCCGAACCCATATGCAGGAATGAAGGTGAGATAGGACTACAGAACATCAGCTATTATGGATCTAAACAAGATCCCTTTGCTAAGCTGTGTCAAACAGCTTTGTTGAAGTGATCACATGGCTTACGTTTATGCGTATACGGCTAGGAAACTGTACTACTCCTTTATAGACTGCAAAATGGCACTTAATGACATGGAGGATATGGATAAACCAGGCACACAGCAGAAACGCAGATCCACAATTCAATACAATCTGGGAACTGAAAAACAGTTTAACAGAAAGATTTACATTTATACATAACAGAGAGGAATATTGTTTGAAAAAGATAGATGCTATACACTACTGAGCAAAATGGGATGCAGTAAGGGTTAATCTGATACCAGAAAAGACAGATAGGAATTTCAATTAGAGTAAAAAATGACTCCCTATGTAAACATTTTCTTTAAGCATTAAGACCTTTATTTGATGTTATTAAGTTTGCTACCCTAAAAACCTTTCATAATATTTATAAAATAGATGGTTTGATCGGAGTGCAACACTAAGCATAAAAGAAAGAAAAACAAGCAGTGTGTGTTCATTGTGATGGAGGACAGGGAAGTCCCTAGATTGTTAATTCGGTCTCTTACAAATGGACACAAAATGCAACATAACATAAAGCTAAGAAGTTTTAACAAAGCAGACATATGACAGAAAACCTATAGCTGGGATACCTTTTACCACATTTGTACCAAACACCCCACTGTGTATGCCACTTATAAAAAGCTGACTCGCACATCTAGTAGAACAGGTCCCAGTTTTTCCACCTTGAGTGGAAGGAAGTTAAGATAACTCCTCTTCCATTGCAACATATTATTTGTGTATGTGAGCAAATTTAACATATTAAAACAGATAAGCCAGGCAGCCTTGATCTGCTGTCAGATGCTATACATTTTTACATTTATCTTGTTTTATTCAGGAAGTTTCTTTTACGTTAATCTCTCTCTCTGTTAATTTCCACATTACATAACATTTTGAACTCTGGACCATTTTGCAGTATGAACTGAAGCCTCAGTGCTTCTTAAACCCTGTAAGTAATGATAACAAGAGTGACTCCATTTTTTTTTTTTGATGGTATGAATTCCAATAAGATAAAATGTTTAAAGTGGCAACACAATTTAAAATACTACCTTTGGGGTACTGCCTTTTTTTGCCAAGTAGAACCCACTGACAGGACAGTATGGCAGCCTAAATCTGTGAACCACCTACATAATGCAGACCTGAACTTGATTACCACAGTCTTTATACTACAACATTTCTAGTCTCATACTTAACCACAGATCCCAAAGCAAACCTCTGAAAACAGAGTGTCTACTGGGCCCTATCTGTTTATTCTCTTAGTTTGTCTGGGAGTGGAGGTCTGTAAACCCTTAAGACATATACTTATGCTGTTTTTCTAGAAGTGATATTCTTGGTCAACATTATGTTTATTACCATGTTCTCCTCACTCCTACACATAACTGTAGCTGCCCCACGTGCAAGGTATTAGGAGGCATGAATGTGAGCATCAAAAATGGCTTTTTTTTTGTTTTGTTTTTTGTTGGTTGTTTTTTCACTCCTCATATTGATGGGAGGGTGTCACAGAGATGACACGATGCTCCAAAGAGGAGCACATATCAGATGAGAGAGCTTTTCTTTTTCTTCTCAATTTAGTGTTGCGGGGCACCAGATCAGGGAGAGGCACGACTGCCAGATGAACCAGCTATATCTCTGCTCTTGTTCAAAGACTTAAGTGACATTCTTACACAGAAATTAATATTCTTTCAGTGTTACTACACTAAACAGCACTTTCATTTTATTCTTCCTCATATGTACATGTCTAGCCTTGTACTACTCTTTTTCCTTGTGCTTTGTACTACTCTTTTTCCTTGTACTTTATCATCTCTGAGTGCTAGTAACACCAAATAACCTAGCCACTGCGGATGACAAGCCAGTGCCTTTCTTCATGCCGGTCCCAAGCCCGGATAAATGGGGATGGTTATGTCAAGAAGGGTCGGTTGAGGCCTGGATTAACAATGTTCGCTACCAATACTGTTAGCCAAGAGGGTGTTGGTGGAAACTAGGCTAGTGTTGGCCAAAGGAGGAAGAGAAGGGAAGAAGAGGGAGAAGGCATGCCTGAAGGCAGGAAGTAATGAAGAAGGTTAGGAGTGTGGTAGTGAGGGTAAGAACCTTGAATGTTGGCAATATGACCGGTATAGGGAGAGAGCTAACTGATATGATGGAGAGGAGGGGGGGGTTGATATATTGTTCATGCAAGAGACCAGATGGAAGGGAATTAAGGCCAAGTGTAGAGCAGGCGGGTTCAAATTGTTCTACCATGGTGTGGATGGGAAGAGAAATGGAGTATGGGTTATCCTGAAGGAACAGTATGCCAAGAGTGTTTTGGAAGTGAAAAGAGTGTCAGACAGAGTGATGTCTATGAAGCTGGAAATTGATGGTGTGATGATGAATGTTGTTAGTGCATATGCTCTGCTAGTTGGGAGTGCAATGGATGAGAAAGAAAAAGTTTGCAGTGAGTTGGATGAAGTGGTGACTGTACCCAAGGGTGAGAGAGTGGTGATTGGAGCAGATTTCAATGGGCATGTCGGTGAAGAGAACAGAGAGGATGAGGAAGTGATGGGTAGGTATGGTGTTAAGGACAGGAGTGCAGATGGTCAGATGGTAGCAGATTTTGCAAAACGGATGGACACAGTTGTGGTGAATATGTATTTTAAGAAGAGGGAGGAGCATAGGGTGATGTACAAGAGTGGAGGAAGATGCACACAATTGGATTACATCCTTTGCAGGAGGGCCAGTCTGAAGGAGATTGGAGACTGTAAAGTGGTGACGGGAAAACATAGTTAGGCAGCATAGGATGGTGGACTGTAGGAAGACGGTGATTAAGAGGAGGAGGAGGAGAGTGAGGCCAGTGTCAAGGATCAAATGGTGGAAGTTGAAAAAGAATGACTGCGAGGTGGAGTTCTCGGAAGAGTTACGACAGGCACTTGGTGGCAGTGAAGCATTACCAAACAGCTGGGTAACTACAGCAGAGAGCTGGTAAGGGAAACAGCTAGAAAGGTGCTTGGTGTGATATCTGGACAGAGGATGTAGGACAAAAAGAGACCTGGTGGTGGACGAGGAAGTACAGGAGAGTATACAGAGAAAGAGGTTGGCGAAGAAGAAGTGGGATTGTCAGAGAGATGAAGAAAGTAAACAGGAGTATAAGGAGATGAGGCATATGGTTTAGAGAGAGGTGGCGAAAGGTAAGGATAAGGTACATGGAGAGTTGTATGAAAGGTTGGACATTAAGGAGGGAGAAAAGGACCTCGAAAGAGGGACCAAGCTCGAAAGAGGGACCGAGCTGGGAAAAATGTGTAGCAGGTAAAGTACAGTTGTGTACCTACCATAAATGTAGATGTTCGAGTGTATTCACTGTTGCAGTCATTACTCTTGGGTTATCCTGCTGGCAGGCTACTCTCAGTCAGCCAGAATTCCAAAGTCTAGGTCTGGCATCGGTTGCTGTGGCCTCTTCCCTGACGTCAGTGTGCCAGGGGTATAAAAGATGCAGCAGACGCCATTTTCTTCAGTTTTTCTTGCCCCAGATGTCAGGTGCCCCCAAATTGGTAGGCTGAAAAAATATGCCAATAAAAATACATGCACAGAAATAACATTCCCTTTATCTATAAGCAAATACACCAAATAGGTTGTATAGGACAGAAAAATGCAGTAAAGTCCCAGCAAAGAGAAGGGGATGGTGGGTGGGTAACCTGGACTGCAACAGTGAATACACTCTAACATCTACATTTATGGTAGGTACACAACTGTACTATGTTCATCGTGTTTCACTGTTGCAGTCATTACTCTTGGGTTGAATCCCAAAGCTGAGGATGGGTGGCTGGACTAAATAGGCTTAGGAGAGGCTATGAGGCCCTGCAGAACTGCAGTGGCAAAGCCTGCTCTGGACTTAGAGTAAAGAGGTAAGTGGTAGTGCTTTGTGAAAGTGTGTACTGAAGTCCAAGTTGCAGCCTCTAAGATATCTTTGGTCGGTACTCCTCTGAGATAGGCTGCTGAAGTGGCTGCTGCTCTGGTGGAATGAGGCCTAATACCCTTAGGCACTGATTTGCCATGTTGAAAATAGTAGAAACGGATGCAATGGCCTATACATTTAGAAAAAGTCTGTTTTGAGATAGACTTTCCTTGTGATCCTGCAGCATATGACACTAAAAGTTGCTCAGTTTTTCTGAAAGCTTTAGTTCTGTCCAAGTAGAAACATAACTGCCTGTGTATGTCCAAAGAATGCAGAATTTTCTCACCCTTGTTCTGTGGATTTGGATAAAAGGTAGGCAAGTGAATGGTTTGGTTGAGAGCCACACTGGATACCACCTTAGGCATGAATGTAGGGTTTGTCCTCAGAGAAACCCTGTCTGGATGAAAAATGATAAAAGGTTCCACAGCCATGAGTGCTGGTAACTCCGAGACTCACCTTGCAGAGGTTATTGCTAGGAGTAGAGCTGTTTTCCAGGATAAAAATTTTATATCTGCTGTTGAAGCTGGCTCGAAAGGAGGCAGTGTGAGTTTTTCCAAAACATAATTTAAGTCCCAGGCCTGAATTGGTGCTCTCCTTGGAGGCCTAATGTTTCTGGCCCCTCTGAGGTACTGCCTTATTAAAGGATGAGAAAAGATAGGTGGTTCCGTATTATAATGGGCTGAAATGGCACAGGCATGACTCTTAATAGATGAGAAAGAAAGGCCTTTGTTCAGCATCTCAGTTAGGTACTGTAAAATCTGAGGTATATCTGGTACACACGTGTCAATGCCTTGTTCCTGGTTCCAAGCACAGAATCTCTTCCATTTTTCTGCATAAGATTTTCTGTTACTGGGCCTCCTGGCCTCCAAGATAACATCCATAACAGCTTTTGAAAGAGGAGTGTTCTGAATGGTTACATTATCCACCATGCTGTCAAATTTAAGGTCCTGAGCTGGCTGTGCAGGATCGGATTGTTTTATTGGTTCAGCAAGTGAGAAGTTTGAGGCAATATCCATGCTGGACCCTGAGACAAGCTCTTTAGGACTGGGTACCAGTGCTGGCATTGTCAGTCTGGTGCAATCAGTATCATTTTTGGCTTCTCTTGTCTGACCTTTAGGAGTACCTTGGGAAGGAGAGGCAGTGGAGGAAAGGCATGTACCGTTAGATTTTTCAAACTGAAGGATAGGGCGTCCACTTTCCATGCTTGCTTGTGATAAATCCTTGTGCAAAATCTCTGCAATTGGTAGTTGTGAGGGAAGGCAAATAGATCTATGTCTGGGCATCCCCATTTTCTTATTATCATGCTGAAGACTTGTGAATCCAGTTTCCATTCGTGGGGATCCATGAGGTTTCTGCTTAGTTTGTCTGCCAGAGTATTTGTTTTTCCTGGCAAGAATTGTGCTTGCTGGTGAATTTGAAAAGCCAATGATGTGTCCCATAAGGTCATTGCTTGTCTGCAGAGAGGGTAGGAATGTGTACCTCCCGGTTTGTTTATGTACCACATGACTGTAGTATTGTCAGTCTTTATCAGTAGTTGTCCTGGATGAAGCAGGTCCTTGAAAGCTGTCAGGGCATTTTGAACCGCTAGCATCTCTTTTTGATTGATGTGAAGGTGCATCTGGTTTGCAGGCCATGTGCCCTGAATACATTTTCCTGCCATATGGGCCCCCCGGCATAATCTGATGCATCCGTTGTCAGTGTCTGTCTGGCTGTGGGTAAACTGAATGGCAGAGCCTTGTTGTGGTGACAGGCTTCTGGCAATGCTGAGTCCAAACACTTTTTAGATACCATTGTAGTTTCCTCATATGCAGTCTGGCATATGGAATTAGTAGAATGCAGGATGTCATGAAACCCAGGGCCTGCAGGATTTTCCTTGCAGATAAGTGGGTTTTTGTTGCCAATTTCTCGAAGTAAGAAGTCAGTTGCTTTTGTTTGTCTGGCGTGAGATAAGCCATCTGGGCAGTTGTATTTAAGCTTGCACCCAGGAATATTATCTCTTGAGAGGGCACTAGTTTTGATTTATTTTCATTTACTGTGTACCCTAGGCCAGTTAATAATCTTTTTACAAACGCCAGATGCTTTAGAAGAATGTCTTTGTTCTCTGCTTGAATTGACGCCGGACCCAGACTTTGGAATCTGGCCGACCGAAGGGCTGCCTGAGGCAGGACAACCCATATGTCAGGACTGCAGTTGCATTCTTGAAGGACATCCTGCAATTCCTTGTTCTCTGAACATTCAGTATTTGTCAACAATTTCTGTTTAAGCAGTAACATTAAATATTGCTGATATTTAAGCATATGAAACTGACAATTTAAAGCCCTTACAGCCAAGGTAGCAGAAGTGCATACTTTTTCCCCCATCTGTCTAGAGCCCTAGAATCCCTATCAGAGGGAACAGGGTTTTTTGCAGTGGAGGCTTTAACCCCTTTGGGACCCTGAGATATAGTTTCTGGATCAGCAGCAAGGTTTTTATATAGGAATTTATGAAAATCCGGAACCCTGTAGTATCTGTCTGGCTTAGCAGGTGCAGGGGGTAAAGAGTCAGGGGACAGGCCGTCTAAAACAGGTGGAATAGCAAGGGGTCTGTGCTGAGGAAGTAGCAGAAAGTCTCTGAGCCTTTTCTTAGATTCAGAATAATCTTGGCTCTCCCAGTGGAAATGCTCCCTCATGGTATGCAGGGTTTCCCCAAAAGAATAATCTTCAGGAGGAGAGGCTGAAGGAATGGATTCTTCAGCATCAGAATCCTCATAGGGAAGCATGGAATAATCATGTTCAGAAGAGGAATCAGAGGAAATAGAAACCTGATCAGAAGAATAATACTCTGTCTCTTGCCTAGGTCTCTTATCAGGTGGGGGATGGGAGCCCCTGATCAAAGTAATTAGGTTTTCGGCCATTTTGAGCATCTGTTTTTTAGGCATGGTAGACTGAATAGGAGAATGCTGTACTTGTTTCTTTGTCTTTAGAGCTGCTTTAGTCTTTGTCTTTGAAGCTGAAGATGGCTTAATATATAGCTGTATAGGTCTGAAGGCACCCTCAGAAGCCGATGCCTGCTCAGCGGCTCCGGACCCATCTGAGGGAATGATTTCTGAGTGTCCTATACCTTGAGTATCCAGAGGCCCAGTCGGCTTCACGTGGGAGTCAGAAGCGGCCTGTGGCTCTGAGGTAGCAGGCGCCAGAGGCTGCGAAAGTGCCTCAATGAGAACTGGCGACAGGCCTAGCAGAGGCCTCGTCGTCGGTTTTGGACCTCGGATGCCTATCCTTTTCCTTGTCCTTGCGGTCTTTTGTAAACTCCGGTTGTCAGCTGGTCCGACAGCGTTATATAATTAAATCTTCGGCCAAAGTAATGAAATGCAAAATCAAATTGACGCTTAATAGTGCGTTGGTTAAATCTAGCACAAAACCGACAGCTAGCAACGCTGTGATCAGGGCCTAGGCAAGGGATACAGTAAGAGTGAAAATCCTTATGAGATATTTGCTTCCCACAAGAAATACAATTGTTAACTTTTTCTGACATCGGTCTGGAGCAAGAAAAAAGTTTCCCCAATGGGGTACTTAGCTTTAATGAAGACTTCGGTTCTGAAATTCGGATTTGAAAATCTCAGAAGTCGGCCGACCAGCACTTGCGAACTGCTTTTGCTTCGGGCACCGCGCGGCAAGAAAGACTGAAGAAAATGGCGTCGGCTGCATCTTTTATACCCCTGGTGCACTGATGTCAGGGAAGAGGCGACAGCAACCGACACCAGACCTAGACTTTGGAATTCAGGCAGACTGAGGGTAGCCTGCCAGCAGGATAACCCAAGAGTAATGACTGCAACAGTGAAACATGATGAACATCAGTGATAAAGGATAATGAGGGAAACGTACTCACAAGCAAGGAGAGTGTGTTGAGCAGATGGAATGAGTACTTTGAGGGGCTGATGAATGAAGAGAATGAGAGACAGAAGGTTGGACGATGTGGGGATAATGAATCAGGAAGTGCAATGGATTAGCAAGGAGGAAGTAAGGGCAGCTACCAAGAGGATGAAGACTGGAAAGGCAGTTGGTACAGCTGACATACCTGTGGAAGTAAGGAGGTGTTTAGGAGAGAGAGCAGTGAAGTTTTTAACCAGATTACTTAATGAAATCTTGGAAAGTGAGAGGATGCCTGAGGAGTGGAGAAGTGGTGTTTTGGTACCGATTTTTAAGAATAAGGGTGATGTGCAGAGCTGTAGTAACTACAGAGGGATAAAACTGATAGGCACAGCATGAAGTTATGCGAAAGAGTAGTGGAAGCTAGGTTAAGGGAGGTGATGATTAGTGAGAAGCAGTATGGTTTCATGTTGGGAAATACCACTGCAGATGTGATGTTTGCTCTGAGGGTATTGATGGAGAAATATAGAGGGTCAGAAGGAGTTGCATTGTGTCTTTATGGCCTTAGAGAAGGAATATGACAGGGTGCCTAGGGAGGAGTTGTGGTATTGTATGAGGAAGTCGGAAGTGGCAGAGAAGTATGTAAGAGTAGTATATGATATGTACGAGGGTAGTGTGACAGTGGCGAGGTCTGCAGTAGCGGTAACTGATGCATTCAAGGTGGAGGTGGAATTACATCAAAGATCAGCTCCAAGTCCTTTCTCATTCAGAATGGTGATGGACAGGTTGACAGATGAGATCAAACAGGAATCCCTGTGGACTAAGATGTTTGCAGATGACACTGTGATCTGTAGGGAGAGTAGGGAAAAGGTTGAGGAGACCCTGGAGAGGTGGAGATATGCTCTAGAGAGGAGAGGAATGAAGGTCAGCAGGACTAAGATAGAATATATATATGTGTGAATGAGAGGGAGGACAGAGGAATGGTGAGGATGTATGGAGTAGAGATGGCGAGGTGGATGAGTTTAAATACTTGGGATCAACAGTTCAGAATAATTGTGAGTGTGGAAGAGAGGTGAAGAGCAGAGTACAGGCAGGGTAGAGTGGGTGGAGAAGAGTGTCAGGAGTGAATTGTGACAGATGGGTACCAGTAAGAGTGAAAGGGAAAGTCTACAAGACGGTAGTGAGACCAACTATGTTATATGGGTTGGAGATGGTGGCACTGATGAAAAGACAGGAGTCAGAGATGGAGGTGGTAGAGGTAAAGATGTTAACATTTGCACTGAGTGTGATGAGGATGGACAATCAGTACATTACAGGGTCAGCTCAGGTTGGACGGTTTGCAGACAAAACCAGAGAGGGGAGACTGCATTGGTTTGGACATGTGCTGAAGAGGGATGTTGGGTATATTGGGAGAAGGATGCTAATGATGGAGCTGCGAGGTAAAAGGAAGGCCTAACATAAGGTTTATGGATGCGAATGAGAGAAGACATGCAGGTGGTTGGTGTGACACAGCAAGATGCAGAGGACAAGAAGAAATAGAAACAGATGATCTGCTGTGGCAACTCCTAATGGGAATAGCCGAAAGAAGAAGAGTGCTAGTACCATCAAATATCTAATTTGTTAATATTTCCCATCCTAAAGGCAATCAACTTATTCCCTTTGTGAAATCATCTTCTCTAAAAAATCACGAAAGACAACCTTAGTTTCATTCTCTGAAATATTCAGTAGCCTAACTTTATAAATAATAAAATGCAGGAGAATTTGTTCACAGGTCTGATTCATTTTTTTCCTGTAAAAGCACCCTTGAAATTTCACCAATACCTAGTTGCACACATGGCAACTAGTCTGCAGTGGCAAGCACTGCCCCAGAGTTGCAAACCAGATAGATACTTATGACATTACTTTATATTCTCAATGCAACTGTCTAATCAATAAAAAAGTGCTTGTTGCCATGGACATGAACTTTCCTGCTATCTCTTTTACCAGCTTGGCAGATATGGGCATCCTGAGGCAATGTAGAAATTGCCTCATATTTACTGGCAACATATTTATACAATGTCACTGTAGGCAAAGCTCCCACATAAAAACACTCCTAATGTCAATCAGGTTGTCAGTACTTAAATGCAATCTTACTAAAACCCAAAGACCTCCTAGACAAAGTAGTAGATAACAAATACCCTCAGCATCCCTGAATGTACTCTTTTTAAACAACACCCACATCAGTGCATACAACTACATCTCATGGAGCCTCTACTTCTAAGCCCAAAAGGCAAGCCAACATTCTGCTCAATGGAGACTCCATTGTTTGACACACTGATGTCCCTCTCACCAGGTTGAGTAAGGATAAAGTCACGGTCACTTGTTTATCAGGGGCCAGGATCCTCCATAGTATGCAGGCACTCACTTCATTGGAAGAGAAGTACTAGTATGACTCTGTCATAGTCCATGTGGGTGTAAATAACGTGAGACATACCTTCCTAGACTATATGAAGATAGACATCATGGAGCTCTAGGAATATGTGCTGCAGGCTGGTATGAGCCTAGCATTATGCAGCATTTTACCATTTCCAAGGATGATGCCACAATACAAACAGAAGCTGATGGACTTTAATAAGTGGTATAGGTTCTGTTGTCATTCTAACGGGATGCAATATTTGTCATCATGGGAAGGAGATGGTCAACATACCACGCTGATTTGCTAGGGATGGCCTGCATCTCACCCCTCTAGGCTTTTAAATATTAGTTAAAACACTATCCTACCTCATGGTGTCTTTTTTTGGCAATGCCAAACTGAAAGTACTTCTGATATACCAATTCAAAACCAAGCAAATCTAAGTGCTACTGCTCAAAGCTAGGAGTCTAAACAAAAAACTCCACTCCATACAAGCTGTCCTCACCCTAGAGAATTCTAATGTCTGTGTGCTCACTGAGACATGGTTTAAAGCTGTGGACAGCATACTGCCAGTGCAAGGCTATAATGCCTTTCACACACGTAGACCAGCTACTACATAGATAGGTCAAACAGGACAATGGCTTCTCTACATTCAAATCACCATAAGCAAAATCCTATACCACTTTCTTGTAAGTAAGTGGAAATACTCAACATCCAACCCAATACCATATTCATGGGTGACTTTAATTACCTCACTATTAAATGGGAATTATATAACAACACTAAACATACAGGCAGAGAGATTCCTGGATTTTGTAAACACAAACTCCCTGGACCACATTGTTAATACACAGACCAGTTGTGTAAAAATACTGGATCTGGGCTTCACTGATATAGGAGAGTGCTACACACCCCTTAGTATAATGTCTTCACTGGTAAGATCAGACCATAAAATGGTCTCCTTTGAAGTAAAAATAAATCCTGGAACCCCAGCTAACCCTGTAATGTTCAAGAACTACTCAAGGGCTAATATCCTACTGTTAAGTGATAACTTGGCAAAATGTCAAGTCCCCATAAACCCAGAGAACACTGCTGCCTATGTGGAACTGTTCACAGAAACCCTATACAAATCATGTTAATAGCTGCAGAGAGGTAACTGTACCCACCAGGAAGAACACTACTAACTTAAAAAAACAAGCCACTCTAGAGGAATCACAACAATCAACCACATCAATAGGCTGCAAAACAGAAGAAAGAAATTCATGGCAAAACTTAGGAGATGTCGCACCCAGCAGGATAAAATCATGTCTAACAAACTAAACAAACAACTCAGAAGAGAAAACCGACCAAAGCCAAATTTTAGGTAAATCCCAGGCCAAGGACAACCACAAGGCATTATTTGGCTATGTCTGCAACCTCAAAGGTAATACACAATTGTGTGCAAAGCTCATTGTTAATGGAACCACTTATACTGAGCCAGAAGATACAGCAAACCTATTGGCTGACAAATTCATCCCCAACTTTACCCCCCTCTCCCCCTCAAACTCCCCTCAGGAAATACCATTAAATATAACTCTCTCTACTATTACTAAAGAACAGGTCTTTAATGCTCTCTATAAGGCCAAGAACACTGCATCAATGGGTCCAGACAGTATCCCAGAATGCCTTGTAAATAGCATGAACCATAACCTACCAGGGCTTCTGGAATTGCTATTCAACTGTAGCCTCCAAACAGGGCTTGTGTCTCACGAATGCAAAACATCAACAGTCATCCCTCTGCTCAAAGGTGGGCCATCTACAGACCTTGGAAACTATAAACCCATAAGTCTCACTAGTCTCATATGTAAAGCCATGGAAATGATTAATAATGACACAGGAAACCTCCAGTCACTGGACCCAACCCAGTTTGGTTTCATTAAAGGCAGGTCACGCATCCTCAAAATGGTGGAGTTCTTTGAGAAGGTCACTAAATCAATAAATGAAGGCAAAATGGTTCACACTGCCTACCTTCACCTGGCCTTGGCTTTTGACGCAATACTCCACTCGGGCATTGTTGACAAACTCAAGCGGTTAGGTATAAACTCTTATGTCACCCAGCTGGCTCACAGACAGGAAACAAGGAAGTTAGAATTGGGAAGTCCACCTCTACAATGAGGCCAGTCAGGGATCGGTCCCGGGGCCGCTCCTTTTTAGCATTTACTTCTCTGATATCAAGGCCAATGGCCTCTGGCTGACTAAATTTGCAGATGATTGCAAATTAGGAGGAGTCATAGATCAACCCACTGACACAAATGTTCTCCAGGATGGGCTGACAGACAAATAACTGGTCCAGGGAGTTTGTGTTTACAAAATCCAGAAATCTCAGTGCCTATATGTTTAGTGTTATATACAACTCCCATTTAATAGTGGGGCCAAGAAATGCATATTGGTATCTTTCAGGAAGTCATCCACCCCTGGTAACTATCATATTGAAAATAGTTGACCCAGTAGTCAGGGACTTTGGGACACACATACACAGTAATTTAGCCTTTTGACCATCACATGTCTAAAGTAGTGAGGAAAGCATTCTATGTTGTGCAAATTCTAAACAAAGGTATGGCAAGGAGGTCATCATTCCACTGTATTTGGCATTCATCAGACCAATCACGGAGTACAAATATAGGTCTGATGAATGCAAAATACATACCTATCATTGAGTACATTGTCTCCTTTAATAAGTAACTAACCAAACACATCTAATAATTTGGAATGTCCATAGAGGTTCCTCACTAAAACAATACAAAGCATAAGTAACATGTCCTGTGCAGACCGCCTCAAGGCTGTATCCCTGTATTCTATCTCCTGCAAGCTGTTGAAGGGAAATCTATGCCTGGCATACAAGGTATTGTTAGACCCCCACCCTGATGGACCTCCCACATATCTACAAAACAAACAGCACCAGATCTAAAGACTTAACCTTGCCTGTGATATAAACAGGACCTGTTGTAGAGACAGGTATGCAAGCCAGAGACTATCCTTTCTCTGGAAAAGGCTCACCATCCATGTGAAGCAGAGATCTTTCCTAACCCAGTTCAAGCACATCTTGGACAACTGGATGGGGAACAGGAAATTCATCAATGGTTTGGCACCTATGTCTCTAACAGACATTGGCAGCCTATAAATGTTTCATCTCCCAGGCCCCTGACTGTAAATGTTTCATCTTCCAAGCCCTACTTACACTTATTTAGGGTACCAGAACTTGTCAGAGATTTGGGATGTATGGTTAGGCTTAAAAAGGTGGTTATTAGCATACAACACACCTATGAACTTATATTTCTGTATTAATTAAACAAGTTAAGCAGTACTGTTTTGCATAATTCTTATTCTCGCACACTCTGTGGTAGAACCACCAGTGAAGACTAGGGATTATGCAGCAGCACTACCTGCACAGGGGACAGGGATCTGGTTATGTCACATGAGGTATTTACACTGCAAGATAAGATATCGTATGTCTCCATACACACATTATGGGTATGAACACAGGCAGTTTCAACCTCTTTGCTCAAGAATCAGGGAAAAAGCCAAAACAGAATGAGGGACAAAGACCCAAAAATCAAGGACAATTTTTAATTATTACTGCAATTCACTTAGAAACTTAACAGAATACTACATTTTGAGCCAACTTTCTCACACTGTCATTATTAACGGACTATAATCCTTCATGACTTACTAGAAAATAAAAACTTTTTAAAGGGACAGGGAAAAAATAAGAGGTAACTGAAAAGACATTCTGCAAAATCAAACACAGTTGAGAGCTATGCTAGCTCTTAAGATTAAAATCCCAGCGTCTGTTAGGATAGTGGTTCCCATTCTCAGTCATGTGGCTGTTGCATCAGAGGAACAAATGGAAAACAGGAATGAATGGAGAACTTAGTAACCAGGGTTGTAGGGCTTGACATCAGTAAGGAGTGACAAAAAATCCTATTATTCTACCATATAGTTAATTACAAAATGTATTGTGTATGTTTTGAAAACTTGCATTTCAGTACTGTAAAATGAAAAAAAGTGCAGGTGCTATAAAGGACATAAAGCACTACCTTAATGTGCAACCCTGCATGCAGTCCTTTAAATCTGACAGTATTCTAGTATTTAACATTTCTCTGTTAACCGTCTGAGTGAAGTAAACCACACAAGGATCTTTGTCGGCCAAAATTCTGACTTATTTATTGACACTTGTTTACTGGGGAAGTCTGAATGAGTCCATTTTTAATGGAGGGCCAGAGATAAAAGCTTCAGGACAAATTTACAGTCTATACATAAGAATAACCATAAAAAAAATAATGAAAATACATTCTTATACAATTTTACAAACAGAATATGAATGCAGCATAAAACTACATGCTTATACAAACTACAGGCAAAACATGAATGCTATGTGTATAGGCTCAGAAGCATCTTAGAGTTTAACATAGAACATATATGTACAAGAGCAATTAAAAAAATAACCCATGTGTATAAATTGTTCAGTGAAGTTTTCATTCAGAAATGAATGACAAAGGTATAGGCACAAGAAGATGCAAGTGTGGAGAAGTTAGTCAGTAGTAAGAGGCAGAGAGGGAAAATGGAAGAAACAGTTCAGTTACCTAGGTAGGGTGAAATTTGGAAGATAGCCTAGGAAAGGAGGGTTTCATCTCGGGGCAGAGTAGGAGCAAAGCCATGACTTGGCTAGAAATTATTTTAGAGTGGGTTTAAAGGAATGTAGTTTTTCTAAAATACAAATGGATACTGATACTGAGTTCCGGGTTTTGGTTGATTTCTGTGTTTTGTACATGGAAAAGATTATGTCCTTAATATCAACCAAACAGCATCTAATAACTAAAATGACACCAGTCTTATTGATATTCCTAATTTATGGTTATGGGGTACTTGGAAGGAGTACTTTGTCCAAGTATGGTTCACTTGGTGTGTGGGACCATCTGAGGCTAGAGTGACTATATAACTTCAAATGTTAGGCAAACAGATCTCACCTCTGGCTTTGCTTTGACTGGATTCAAAATGTCTCATCTGCGGGAAGCATGGTATCATGTTGGCCCTTAAGTCTGCTGTTTTGGCTCAAGAATTGTCTGCAAATCATGAGAGGGTCCAGGAGAGGTGGCTTTTTTAAAAAATGATACAATACCTTTATAGATCAGAGTGTGTATGTACCTTTTAAGAAACTTTCCTGTGAGCTAGCACATGTATATAAATACTGAACACATGCAAGCAAAACTACCATTTTGTAGTGAGCTGCAGAGAAGTAAGCATGTATGAATGTGTAGTAGTCAGTTAGTTTATATTTTACATTACTGCTACCAATCCTGATGTCTTTGTATGTAATAAAGTATACAAAAGAACACCCAAGCCTCTTTGCCTTAACTAGCGACAGAAAACGAGCGACATGGTGTCAGAATGGGATCCAGAGGCAAGCCCATGAGGCACTCAGTTAAAGTTAGTTGGAGAAATATACAGAAGTGGATTATTCCTACTGCTCAAACAACTCACAAAACAGGCCAGAAACAAACTCCAGGTACTAAAACGTGCTTAAATGATTTTTCACTCAGCGAATATAAAACAAAACTCAGACCGCTCAAAACTAATTTTAGTTAAACAAAATGTCTGAAACTGCAACATATTGATAAAAGTATTCAAAATAGTTATGAAAGTGTTTGAAACAATGTCCGAATTGCATAAATGTATAAAACAAGGAAAACGGCCATATTTCTACACTATGTGCTAATTTTTCAGACTGACTAAAGCTATTCAAAATATCAGAAGTGTATAAAGTGTTCACAAGTTTGTGCAGTACTACAGTACAGTTATTTTGCAAAATACAGTTATTTCAAAGAATATTTCGCAAAGTACAGTCTTTCGAAGAGTTTATTGTGCATTTGAATATTGTTAGGTGTGTGTGCATTTTCATACATAATTACAAGGGCAATATGTTGTATTGTGTTTAAGCATACTTGTTGGCATGGCAGAAGGATTTTGCAGACCTAGTCCACTTTGATAGTAATGATGCAGAAAATTGGAGAGTGTTTGAGCAAGAGTACAATATTTTCATACAGGCTGCATCTTCTGACAAAGATGCATGTACTAAGGCATTTATTCTGTTTAATTTAGCTGATTCAGAGGTCATTGAAAGAGAGCATTTATTTGTATATGCACCTGCTGTGTATACAGGGGAAGGGGAAAACCACCATATAGTCGTACCGGCTGAAACGAGGGAAGACCCAGAGTGCTAAAAATGTAAATTTAGAGAAATGTTTAACCCCCCCAAATTAATATTACAATGGAAAGGCACATGTTTTACACAAGAGATCAAAAGTCTGGTGAAACTTTGCAGCATATATAACTGACTTGAGAAATAAGGCTAAAATGTGCAGATCGGGTGATTTAAGGGATAAGTAGATAAAATGCTTGTGTGTGGTATTAAAGATGTTGCAGTGGGAAAAATCACGGTCTTGAAGCAAAATATAACTTTGAATAAGGCCATACAGATTTGTCAAATATATGAGCTCACAGAAAAGCATACAAGCATGCTTACAAATGAGAATAGCTTTGGAAGGAGCTGCAACAAAGCTAATATTGACAGTGTGCAGTATGTGGTTAAAAGATACAGGCCTAAGGGCATGATTACTTCAGTGAAATCCAGAACCTTTCTAGCAAATTTCAAGGCATTCACTGTAAAGCGGACATGCTCAGTGAAGTACAAGGGTGAGTCAGCAAACTCGAAGCATGTGCCCTCACCTAGCCTCATAGTCAACTGTCGTAACTGTGGTGGAAATGAGTCTAAAAGAGAAAAGTGCTTAGCTTTTGGTCAGCAATGCCACAGATGTAAAATGTGGAATAATTTTCAATAGTTTTGTAAAAAGAGGTCCATTCTTTTATTAAGAGAGAACATTCCAAGAGACAAGTTGACCAATTAGAAAGTTGTTACCCTACTTTTTATGTTGATGGTGTGTCTGTGCTTAGTGAAACAGTCAATACATTAGATTTGTGGACAAAGAATGAAGTATTTTGCACTGTTCATATTAATGGGAGATCAACAGAGCTCAAAGCTGATACTAGTTCAATGTGCAATGTTATGTCAGCAGAAACATTTGCCAGAGTAAGAGCTGGTGAAGAGCTTGATTTGGCTAAGTGTGCAAAGCTTATTGATTATGGTATACTCTGCTGGAAACTGCTACAACTTGCAATTTCACATTGTCAAAAGGCACGTACAGTCATTAGGCCTCAGAGACAGTTTGAAAATGGGACTACTTTCATTTAATGAGAAAGTTAGTCCACCATGTAAGCTTAAAAAACAACTGTTTTAATTTCACACAGACTATTTTTTTTACCTATGCTGACCTTTTTGAAGAAAACTAGGCACACTCCTAGTTGTATACTCCATGAAGTTAGACTCTGAAGTCAAGCCCAGTCATCAGACCAGCACAGAAATTCCAGTAGCTATTGCAGGGTAGAGTCAAAGCTGAGCCACAGAGAATGGTGAAGCAAGGAGTAATTTGGCCAGTAGAAGAACCAACTAAATGAGTATACTCCATGGTGATAGCTCATAAGAAAAGCTCAAATGATATTAGAATATGTATTGATCCACGAGACTTGGTCAAAGCTCTAAAGTGACATCACCCAATGTGTACAGTCAAAGTTGCTGCTCTTATGCCAAATGCCACTGTTTTTTCAGTCTTAGATGCAAAAAGTTAATTTTGGCAAATTCTGCTTGATAGTAAATTTTCATTGCTAACCACTTTCAGTACACCTTTTGGCAGGTACAGATTTTTGAGAATGCCATTTGTGATACATTATGCCAGTGAAGTCTTTCAGCGTGCAATGGAACAAATTTTTTTTCTGGCTATCCATGCACTATTATAGTAGATGATATTCTTGTGGGAGGCAATGGTGAAGTCCAACAAGATAGAAACTTCAGGAGAGTTCTTGAACATGCTCACTAAGTGAATCTTAAGCTGAATCCTTAGAAGTGCAAGCTCAGGCTACGAGAAGTTACTTATGTTGGACATTTGTTTACCAGTTCAGGCTTAAGACCAGATCCTTCCAAGTGAATGCAATTCTTGAGGTGCCAGCTCTAGACAATGTCCAGGCCATACAACGTTTTCTTGGCATTGTCAGTTGTCTAGGCAAGTTCATTCCAGATTTGAGTGAACTTTCAGCACCGCTAGGAGAACTGACACCCAAAGATATATCCTGGTCCTGGTTAGAACACCACCAAAGGGCATTTGATGTCTTGAAACAGCAAATTGCCAGTCAGCCTACTTAAAGACACTATGACAAATCAGCTACTCTTTTTTGTGATGCTTCTAAGTTTGGCCTTGATGCAGTCATTCTTCAAGAGGGTAGAACAGTAGCCTATGCACTGAGAACTCTAACCCAAACTGAGATGCAGTATGCTCAGATAAAGAACTCTTGATTATTGTGTTTGCATTTTCGAAGTTCCATGATTATATTTATGGCCGACCTAAACTGAAACCAACCACCAACCTCAAATTACTATTTTGAGAAAGCCTATGCACACAGCTCCTGTGAGATTGCCTTACAGCATCACAATGAAGCTAAGAAAGAATTGTCAACTCCGATATGAAAATTAGGAATAGAAGCCAATTTGACCAAAGTAGTTTGGGAATCTGGTTTAGCTGGAGTGGTTCTTTCTGTTGATGTGGTTTAGTACTATTACAGACAGAACAAGATGAAAGTACTCTCTGTTAATATAATGTTGTTGCAAGAATTTTGGAACAATCACTTTTGGACTTTTCATGATGATACCATTGTCAGACAAGATGAATGAAGAGAATGATTGGGAGAGAAGGTTAGATGATGTGCAGATAGTGAATCATGAAGTGCAGTGGATTAGCAAGGAGGAAGTAAGTATAGCTATGAAGAGGATGAAGAATGGAAAGGCTATTAGTCCAGATGACATACCTGTGGAAGCATGGAGGTGTTTAGGTGAAATAGCAGTGGAGTTAACTAGATTGTTTAATGAAATCTTGGAAAGTGAGAGGATGCCTGAGGAATGGAAAAAAAGTGTTTTGGTACCGCTTTTTAAGAATAAGGGTGATGTGCAGAGCTGTAGTAACTACGGAGGGATTAAATTGATCAGTTACAGCATGAAGTTATGGGAAAGAGTAGTGGAAGCTAGGTTAAGAAGGGAGGTGATGATTAGTGATCAGCAGTATGGTTTCATGCCAGGAAAGAGCACTACAGATGCGACGTTTGCTTTGAGAGTGTTGCTGGAGAAGTACAGAGAAGGTCAGAAGGACTTGCATTGCGTCTTTGTGGATTTAGAGAAAGCATATGACAGGGTGCCTAGAGAGGAGTTGTGGTATTGTATGAGGAAGTCGGGAGTGTGTCAGAGAAGTATGTAAGAGTGGTAAAGGATATGCAAGAGGGTAGTGTGACAGCGGTGAGGTCTGCGGTGGGAGTGACGGATGCATTTAAGGTGGAGGTGGGATTACATCAAGGATCAGCTCTGAGCCCTTTCTTATTTGTAATGGTGATGGACAGGTTGACAGATGAGATCAGACAGGAGTCCCCGTGGACTATGATGTTTGCAGATGACATTGTGATCTGTAGTGAGGGTAAGGAACAGGTGGAGGAGACCCTGGAGAGGTGGAGATATGCTCTAGAGAGAAGAGGAATGAAGGTCAGCAGGACTAAGACAGAACATATGTGCGTGAATGAGAGGGAGGATAGAGGAATGGTGAGGATGCAGGGAGTAGAGATGGCAAAGGTGGATGAGTTTAAACACTTGGGATCAACAGTTCAGAGTAATGGTGAGTGTGGAAGAGAGGTGAAGAAGAGCGTACAGGCAGGATGGAGTGGGTGGAGAAGAGTGTCAAGAGTGATTTGTGACAGACGAGTACCAGTAAGGGTGAAAGGGAAGGTCTACAAGTGGGTAGTGAGACCAGCTATGTTATATGGGTTGGAGACAGTGACACTGGCAAAAAGGCAGGAGTCAGAGTTTGATGTGGCAGAGTTGAAGATGTTAAAATTTGCACTGGGTGTGACGAGGATGGACAGGATTAGGAATAAATATATTAGAGGGTCAGCCCAGGTTGGAAGGTTTGGAGACAAAGCCAGAGAGGCAAGATTATGTTGGTTTGGACATGTGCTGAAGAGGGATGCAGAGTATATTGGGAAAAAGATGCTAAGGATGAAGTTGCCAGGTAACAGGAAAAGAGGAAGGCCTAAGATAAGGTTTATGGATGTGGTGAGGGAGGACATGCAAGTGGTTGGTGTGACAGAGCAAGATGCAGAGGACAGGAGGAAATGGAAACAGTTGATCTGCTGTGGCGACCCCTGACGGGAGCAGCCGAAAGAAGAAGAAGAGGAGTGTCCCTTGCACAGTTCTGATGTGTTGCACACAGTTTTTCTGCATTTTCCACTTTCTTCCTAGCTTCTGTCACCTCAGTGTAGTACTTAATGTAATGATTGTATTTTTAGCTGACAGGTCTAAAGCCACAGACCATACCTCTCCATATTTTAAAAATATTTGGAAATGCAAAACATGTTAATTTATTTTCTTTAAAAGTACCACTTGTCATTTTAAGTTGCTGAAGTTTAGAGAGGGCAGCTTTAATCTTTACAGAAACATTATGACCCCACAACATGCTATGAAACCCACTTCAAAAGATGTTTATTTAAAGCAGTATCATCACAATTAACATCATTTTTGTCCAGTGCAGAATGTGGGAAACAAAAATTAACAAAACATTAAATTCATGAATAAACTTCACTCAATATGTATAAAAATGAAAAAATACAGACACAAGATCTTTAATTGACTTTCACAATACAACTCCTCAGAAAAGGACACCAACAGTTCCTTAATCTTGCAATTCCTCTACGAAAGGAGGAGCTAAGGGAGGGAGGCAGTAAGCCCATACATGCAACTCTACAGAATCTTACCTCAAGGACCCAGTCTTCTGAAAGCAGCTGAGAAAAAATTGAAAGTTGTTTCAGAGATATAAAACATAGTATTCTAGTACTGTGTAGTATTTACTTAAAAGTTAGCATGCAGACATGTGGTTGGGGGTTGACATAGTTGTTAAGCTGTGTACCTCAGCTACTTAAGGTTCAGGGTTTGAGTCTCACCTTTGGTCTCTGATTATTGGCTAAGCATGTAGTAGTCTACAGACTGGATTGCCTAGTATTTACCTATGAACCACTGGCCATTACCATCTTCACTCAAGCACTAGAAAAGGTTTGCCAAATGTTGTTGTGTCCTTCGTCTTTTCCCGGTTAGGGGTCACTACAGTGGAACTCCGGTCTGCTAATGATTGGCAGTAGATTTTTACGTGCTGGCTTGCCGGGCCTAATGCACAACCTTCAACGAAGGAATGCCCATTCACGCACATCGCCACACAGAAGATGCTCTCACTGAGAATCGAATGGGCAACGTCTAACTGTGAGGCGACAAAGCTACCGCAGCACCACCACCGCAGTGTAAAAGGTTTGTCAAATAAGCATGGAAATGTTTTAGTTGCTATAGTGCATATGTATCAAATGTGAAATGTCTCCCTTCATCTACTAATAAGAACCTCAACAGAAAAATGCAATCTAAAACTCATTTTAAAACCAGCAAAAGACCACTGTGTTATTCACTCACTGATTAGGCAGCCCATATAAAGAAACTGGCACATTTATGTTTTGGTTACCAAAGTAAAATGTAGGAAAATCAGAGGTATACCTGTATACCAATATGAAGATCCCCCTTTTTTTAGGGGGAAGGAAAGATAGATAACATGGTGTACAGTGACTGTGTCAAGTGAACAAATCTCTGTATGTAAATAGGAGGAGCATTAGCCATAAACAACCATTATAAGATGAGTATTGATTTTTTTATGAGCAAAAAGTCTGCACAGTTTGACTCCCCCTTTTGGACTGTACCCAGGTATCATGGTCAATTTAGGCTTAAATATTTTGAATATAAAACTGAGTCAGAGGGAGGTGGTTAGCAGGCTTTTAAAACTCTCATCCTTAGCATTTTTGATCCAGGGGTGGGGTTTAGAACCTAGCAGTAATTTAAGATAGAAATGTACCCAATCTCCAGACCAGCATCCCAAAATTCACTTTAGCTTTGATCCCAAGAAAAACTAGTGTTTGTGCAAAGTATCCTACACTGAATTCCTCCAAGCAAACCCAAATACCCACTGCAGAGCACAGTGTTATCTCCTGAATTCCTCCAAGCAAACCCAAATACCCACTGCAGAGCACAGTGTTATCTCCTGAGTACATTCAGTTAGTGCAAGAACAAACAAAGATTTGATTATAACTTTAATAGCTCCAGACATCCTACGAATAAATGATCATTACTATGACGGAATATGAATTTTCTTCAGAGGACAACTTGGGCAACAGTGCTGGAAACAAAGCTGACAGTGAGGGAGCAAGCCCAGGCAATCTTAGCCATGCCAACACAGTGTCTGACTGTCTCAGATTGAAAGGATTATAAAGTGGAATCAGAATTAGAAACTCAAGGTTGTCACTAGTCTTGTATAGCTAGTTAAGACGAAGAGGGTCGGGTGTTCATTTATATACTTTATTAAATACAAACACATCAGGATTGATAGCAGTAACATAAAATATAAATGAACTACCAAACTGACTGACTACTACACATTCATACATGCTTACACATGACAGCAACCTTACCACCTTTGATCACCATGTCTCCACAGTGGTAAGAAGGGCATTCTGTATTGCTCATCTCATAAGTAAGGGCACTGCCTCCAGAAAAAAAGAAATTATAACCTCCCTGTACTCTTCCCTCATCAGGTCAATAATTAAATACAATGCCCCTTTTGGTATTTACCTTTCCAAGCACCTGCAACAATTGTAGAGATAACAAAGATTCCTCACAAGGAAAATTGAAGGTCTTCAGCATTTGTCCTATGTGGATAATCTGAAATCACTGTCACTTTATTCAGTTTCATACAGCCTACTCAGAGGTGATCTCTACAATGCATATAAGGCAATCTCTGACCCTGACCTTAACCTGGTATGTGACATTAAAAGAACCTGCTGGAGGGACAGATTTGTCTCCAGAGGTTACCATACCTTTGGAATAGAAATAGACTCCCACTTCATGTCAAAGCACCTCATTAGCCCTCTTCAAACAATCTGGATGATTGGATGGGTAAACATAAATTCACACTGGGGGGGTTCCACCTGTGTCCCTCTTGGACAGGGGAAATAAGTGCTGATCATGGAAATATGGGTAGAACTTGACTAGGCTTAGAAGGGCCCTAGGACGATTAGCCTAGTAACATGCTATGATCCTATGAATGGAACTGGAGGAACCGTGAGGTCAAATTTATGCCCAAAATGTCCAGGTGAATCATGCCTGTCAGATGAGACAGAAGGTCTGGAATTGGATCCAGGATCCAAGGAGGATAAACAAGATGAGGCCAAAGGAAGGGGAATCAAATTTGATGAGGCCAGTAAGGGGCAATGAGGATGAATGTGCTCTTCAATCATGATGCTTTCTGAAGAAACTTGGGGATTAGAGGAGTTGGGGGGTAAGCACAGAGGAGACCAGGGGGCCAATCATGGAGAACTGCATCTCTCGGTCACTCACCTGGTGGGGAGATCAGGGCAAAGAACCTGTTGCATTTGTTGTTGAGGGGAGATACAAAGAGGTCACGGCATGGTTGGCCCTATTGGTGGAATATCTTCTTCGCAATTTCCTTGTTGAGACCACTAGAGAGGCAGTAAGATGGACCTGTTCAACTTGTCTATCACTTTGGATTTCCCCTGTTAGGGGGATGAACAGACTAACTCTGCTCTGCAAGTTCCTTCTTTGTGGCAGCCGCTATGACCATGGCATCTACTGGTACGCCCTTGCTCCAAAGTTCTTTTCCCCTCAGTGGTGCCAGGATCCCGATCTCTTGAATTGTGGCTCAAATTAATCAGATTCTTGCCATGCCTGCTAAGAGATCAACTCAATGAGCTTGTCAGCGGACAGTGCCACTCACGAAGTAGATGGGCCAGACCCCCAAATGCCTCAAGGAATACTGATTTCTCTTGGGAAGACTTATCAGTAGACCAACCATCCCTTTGCTTAAGGATCTCCAAAATGTCTCCAAAGGAGATGTCATCAGGTGGTGACCTCAGGGACTCATGCCCTACATCGAAATCAGTATCTTCTGTGACAGACTCCATAGGAGAGTCTTGCATTTTCTCTTCCTAGGGACTTCTTTGGTGGGATGCTCTGGAGAAGCATAGCAGAAGTCAGAATCAAGCTGCCCAATGTCGAAGTCCCAAGGGGCAGAGAAGGCTCTGACAGTTTCACAGTAGAAGCTAGCACCTTGGAGGCGATAACTGTACTTCAGCTTCAAGAGTCATCGTGCTCAGACACTTTCAGAGCCGGTCCTCTCAGAAAAGGTATTGGATCTGAACATGCAACCATCTCTGGATCCAATACAGACAGTCCCAGAAGGCTCGGATGTAAGGGCTTTGAAACTTAAGGATGGATCAGAGAAGGAGCCAAGATGGGTGGAGTAGTACTGATGAAGGTCATGTGACCTGAAAAGTAGGAGATGGGAGAACTCCCATCTGTATCTGTACTAAGCAAAACTTCATCATTCTATCCACATTTGCCTCTGTAAGGCTCTTTGAAGAATGGGAAGAAGCTAAAGAGGGAGATCTAGCTTGTCAGCAGCTCTCTAAAAAGGGGACGGTAGCTGAGAGGGGATTGAGTCCAGACAGGATGCACAAAGACTCCAGGAGAGCTGTTTCAGCTCTGAGAGAACCAGATCCAATGAGGCAAACTTGTATCCAAAGTAGTCAGATCCAGGAATTTGGTCTTCAGATCCAATCATTTTGAAAACCTTCCGGGTCAGTTCTTAGTTCAAATCTGAAGAAGCAGTAGAAGATTCAGATGGTTTAGGAAGTCGTTTTCTCAACTATTTCTGGCCTGCCTTGTTGGGCTGAGCTCCAGCCAGTGACTCTGAAAAAAGCAGTGGGGAGAAGTCCCTTCAAAATCAATTTATTCTTTCTGTTGACTAAAGCCCATGGATTAATAGATTTACATATCTCGCAAGGGACTTTTAAATGGTCAGGGCCCAGACAACAGACACAAGTGTCATGGGATTACATTCAAGATGGCTACACATTACAGCTTAATTCTAGCTCTCTCAATGTGAAAACAGAAACTCAATAAAGGCCAGTAGACTTTTGTGTTTATGGGTACATTTCAGTAACTGGCCAGTAAATGTACTGTCTGGATGCCATGAAAAAAAGAAACAGAGCACCTGGGAAAACTCAGCTACAATTACTGAGGAAGAAGCACTGACTGGGGAATGTTCGTTAGCTGTTCAGCAAAAAGCAATACAACCTCCAGACATGACTTCCAGTAAACTACAGGAAGATATAAGACAATAGCACACAGACCTGGTTAAAATAAATGAAACATTGATGGAGTATATTAACACAAATAACAAAAGGCTGGAAAAAATGGAAGAAGCTTTAAAGACATATTCAGATGAGGTGACAAAGCTGAAAAAAAATCACAGGTTGAAATGAAAAAGCTGGCTGAATTTGAGACTGCTCATGAAAAGATGTTTCAAAAAGTAGCACATAGGGAAAATCTAAGATTTTCAGCTATACCAGAGGAGCTGGAAGGAACAGACTGCATTAATTAAAGCATAAATAAGCAATTGGACTGGTATTCCACAGCAGGAGCTGTTAGTTGAAAGGGCACACCATGTGTATGCTCCAAACCTGGCTATGAGAAAGCAACCTAGACCTTTAACAGTAAAGATGCAATCCTACCAGCAGAAGGAGTTGATTCTGATAAAACTGTGCCAGAAAGACAAAATACTAAGAGTGGGAGACAGCAGAATATTTGTGGAGAATGATTACTCGTACACCAGGCAGAAGAGGAGTAAACTCATTCCACTATTCAAGGAATGTTGAGACGTAGGTGAGAGTTTCAAACTGCTGTACCCATCTATCTTCTAGGCAATTTTCCTTGGAGTGACAAAATTATTTTTTTTTTAATTAAGTGCATGCTAAGGAGAAAATACAGAAGTCTGTCCAACAAAAAGTGAGCTGTGAAACAGAAGGAAATTCTGCTTCTTGTTCTTCTGGTAATAAAGACCACAGAGAGACTGTACCTGTGAAACCTTTTCCACTATTTCAACTGAAATTTTGGAGAGAAGGAAGACAGCACGAGAACTGACTAGAAGAATTGAGACTATGTTGGAAATTAAACAGAGACAGGATTTGGAAGATGGAGATGAACAGTAATAAAACCAGTAACTTAATATGGGATTATAATACAATAATTATATTTGTGAAATATGACAGAACAAGAAAATCTGGAAATAATGGACTTTTTCAAAATATGTTGGACTTAGGGACTCTAAGTGTATGCCCTACTTCATGTCATTAATGTTCAGAAAAATACTTTGGGAGGGGAAGAGAGGGGAGAAAGTTAACTTAAGAGAACAGTCTCCTTTAAATAGTACTATTCCTGTGGTGTATGGTTTTCTTTGCATGTTAAAATAACTGAGAAAGCTTTGCTTTATAAGTGTAATGTTTATTGCAAATAAGTGCTGCTGTTCTTTTTTACATTTCTTTCTATTCTCTTTCTTCTTGTTCAGTTTTAATAAATTTAGGCACTGCAATGTAAAAAAAGCCTGGTTAAAAGAGCTTGACAAAAGAAAAAATGAATGTGCTTTTTCTAATTTTGCAAGGGAGAATGTCTGGATTAAGGGCCTTAGATTGATTTAGTAATAAATTTTAAGAGAAAGCAAGTAAATGAAAAATAATACTAAATATTATGAGGTTTTTTTTTCTAGCAAATGAATGTATGCTTAGTAGCAATTCTGCATCTGGCCTTCATGTCTCCATGGAGACAATCTAATAAAGAGAAACTGGTTACAATTTGATAGAGACTGAGGCTAGGGAAAAAAAAATGAAACTGACTAGGAGATAATGTTCTCTGAAAGCATTCAGGAGTTTTCCCAGCTGGGAGAGCTGTAAGACAAACACAATTATAGCACTTAGTAGAAGTACAGGCTTTACCATGCATCTTAGCATGGATAACTTTTCTTTTGGGTTAACTCAAGTCTATGAGTGTGTCCGTCAGTTTGGGACAGTTGTGCCTATTAGGAAGGTAAAAGGTCAATATTTGAAGATGTACATAGTTTTGTGCGTTAGTATTAAATTAATAGGTTTAGGGGGCATTTATTTTGTTTTAAGGGCTTTCAATGAAATAAAACTTTTTGTAAGATGTGACATAGGCTCAAATGGATAAGACAAGAAACAACTATATAAAAGTTCAACCCGCCAGAGTATGCATGCAACACAAAAGCTGGAATGAGACCTTTAACAAAAAATATGTTATGCATAAAAGGTGGGAATAATAACTTTTTACCACAATGATGCTTTCTGTAATGTCTTTAAATGTCAATGATCTCACAGATAAACACAAAAAAGAAAAAATAGTGAACTATATACTATATTAAAAATGTAGAGTGCAAATAGCTATGTTACAGGAGACACACCTGGAAAGAACTGAACATATGAATTTGAAAAAGAAAGGCTTTCAGGATGGTTATTCAGTGGAATACCTGGCACAAAGGAAAAGAGGAGTAATTATATTAACTGCAAGAGAAGCTCCAGTAGCGATAGAAGAGGATAAAAAAGATGATAATAGCAGATTTGCATTGCAAAGGGGCTACTGGCAAGTGAGGAGGATTACACTGGCATGTATTTATATTCTACCTAAAACTGCTATAATGGAGCTTAAGAAAATTCTGGGAGAAATAATCAGTTTTCATCAAGTAATATTAGTTATAGTTGGGGACTGGAATTTGATTTGCAGCAGTAAAGATGTGTCTGGGGAGGACCAGAAGGGAAAGTATAACAAAGGATGACAGATTTTTGAAGAAATTTATGAGACTATTGGGCAAGGAAGGTGTGAATTCAGTAATAGGAGTTTGTAGTGAATTTACGTATTATACCCAAAATAAAAAAACTGGGCTAGGCTAGACAGAATTTACATTTCACAGCAACATGTACATTTAATTGAAGGTCTTGATACGTACCCAATAACTATTTCAGATCACGCGCCAATAATAAGTGAAATAAAAACACAGGGTAAATGAAATAAAAATGAGACACTGGCGCTTTCCCACCTATCTGTTGAAAAGAGAGGAATTTCAGACATGGGTAGTGGATATTATTTAGGAGCTATTCCAGAGGACAGAAATTACTTATGAAAATATAGCTACGGAGTGGGATAGAATTAAGGTGGAGTTTAAAAACAGGATGGAAATAAAAAAAGGGAGCTATGGTTAAGAAGTAACAAGAATTATTTAGATGGACTGACAAACACTAAAGTAATGCAGAATAGGGGGAATCTCACAGAACAAGAATAGGATCAACTGCAGACTGCTAAGCAGAAAATAAGGGATCACCTTGATAAAATACATGAGTTTAGAAAGACTGCTGTTAAGCAACAGTTTTTTGATAATAATACTACAGCACAAAAATTTTTAGCACAACGACTCAGGCAACAGAAAGTAGGAAGTGCTGTTGGCAAGCTTAGGGGAACCTATAAACACGGAAGGTAACAAGGGATCATATGTAGAGGTATTAGAAATATTTTGGACATTTTATGAAAGTGTGCATAAAGCAAAGAAATATGGAAATCAAGAAAAGATACAAATGGAAATGTTTATGGAAGAATGAAATATGCCAAGGTTAGAGTTAGATGAGGCTCAATTACTAACAGAAATCTCCTCATATTCTCGAGATAAAAATTGTAATGTGTAACCAATCTACAGGACAGTCCTCAGAAATAGATGGTATTCTTGTAGAAGTGTGGAAGCTAGAAGGGAAAAAACTAATAAAGATGTGGAAGGTTTTGTATAACAGTATTTTAAGAGGAAGAGAAGTTCTAACATCCTGGAAGAAAGCAGTGGTAGCTGTAATACCTAAACATGGTAAAGATCCATCAGATCCAGCTTCACACAGGCCCATTTCAATACTAAACCATTTCTATAATGGCTAAAAGAATGGCAAAAGTAGTGCTAAAATTAATAGATCTGGATTAATGTAGTTTTGTGGAGGGGAAGCAAACATTTGACAACATTAAAAGAACAGTGATGATCCAGCGGGAAGCAGAATGTAAGAAAATACTATTGATGTTGGTAAGTCTTGATACAGAGAAAGCATTTGGCAGAGTAAGCTGGGACTTTATGAGCAGGGCAACATAAGCATTTGCATTTCCTGAAAAAATTATAAGGGTGATTAGGAAGATATGTGAGGGATTGGAGGTGAAAATTATGTGGGTGGCGATCTCTCTGATAATTTCTGCTTGAGCAGAACTAAGCAGAGGTGTCCTCTTTGCCCTTTGTTATTTGCATTATATTCAGAATGGGTCTATATTGATTGTTCGAGCATTCAAAATTTTGAGTGTCACATGGTTGACACCATATGATCAAATTTTTGAATGTTCGAACTTTGTAACGGAGATCTCCGTACAGAGCGGAATGGCAAGATTTCCCTTTTCTGCACTGTAGTGCAATCCTGCAGTTGGTATATTTAAAGAGCAATGGATGTGTGCGGCACAGCCCAAAATGTTCAGATATGTGTTTTGTGTAGTTTATTTTTTTTTATTAGATATTCCACCTTTTGAAAGTTCGATCATATGGTGTCGATCATATGACAGTCGAACTTTCAAAAGTTCATTCATCTAATATAGACCCATTTAGAACCACTGGCAAAGAAAATAAGGGACTCAGAAATTCAAGAATATAATTGGTATGGTAGTCAAGAAAAGCTGGCTCTGTTTGTAGTTGATATCATTTAATACCTCACAAAACGAGAAAGAGACCTTATGGAACATTTTAAGACCGTTTCAAATCTTTACGGAATACAATAATTGGGCCTTATGTTCCTTGCTACTACAAATATCCAAACACAATAATACTGCAGGTAACGCTCTTTACTCATATCTCATAGCCAAAACCAAGAATACTCTCCCTCAAACTTTCAGATCCACAACTAACATTGCTCTCGCTAAAAAAATACTCAAAAGCCATTTATCTAATAATTGGATCTGAACCTGCACCAGCCCTGGCTAGCTACTACTATTTCTTCATGCTGCCCGTTCTTACTGCTCTACCCTACTACTGCTCAACACCTATTCCATTTAACCTTTCCCTCTGCTATTCTTATATTATCCCATCCAACGTTTCCCTCCGCTATTCATACTGTGTGACCATACTGCTCTATCCTACTACTGCCCAACAGTTCTTCCATCTAACTTTTCCTTTAGCTATCATTATACTCTACTAGCTGAGATACTATTCCATTAAAGCCTTCCTTCTGCTATACTGACACTCTACTAAGACAAAAATTATTACTATTCACTAAAACAATTACTACTATCCTAAACTGTATTTTAACCTGTCCTATTAATCTTTTTTTCCCCATGAAATATGTTATTGACACCATAACTTCTGTGTTAAAAGTTTTTGTAGACAAGTAATAATTGTATGTATACATGTTATTAGCTTTGATTTTACTTCTATACCCAAGTGTTAAGACTTGAATTATTTGTAGCTGTATAAGATAAGTTTTTGTACTGTTTCTTTTTGTATTGTACCTGTCTAATTTTTATCATATGATTGTGGAGTTTTTCTCCCCAGGCCTCCATTGAATATGGGCTTTGTGCCCAGTCAGAATTTCCCGGTAAACAAATGTCAGATAAATAAAAATAAATAAATAAAAGTAATGAAGCTAAAACAAAGGTAATAGCAGTGAATTATGCACCCACATATGAACTGGTTCAGTAATATCCACATTTATGAAGACAGGATAAAATGAAGTATTTAGGAGTATGGATTAAAAATGATTCTGTTTGGCAGCTAAGGTTATGGGGAAAGAGATTGAACAAAAGATAATACAAAAACAGAGAAAATGGAAGCGTTGTTGTATGGATATGGATAGTAACAAGCAGTTAAAATGTTTTTAGTCCCATTAGACTTGCACACAGGTCAGGCATATTTTATTAACCAGAGGATAAGTTGTGGATAGCAATTAATAAAGAGCTGAGGTCAGGCATATTTTATTAACCAGATGATAAGTTATGGACAGCAATTAATAAAGAGCTGAAGGACTTTATCTGCTAGGGGAAGACAGCAAGAGTCAAGTGTGATAAGCTGATTCTTCCAGTGGAACAGGAAGTATTGGGATTACTCTATTTGAAGAGGTATTTCAGAACTACACAGTTAAGGTTCCTACACATAGCAGAAGCAAAAAACTATAATTCAAAGTGGAAAGAGATGATGATGAAACATTGGGGAAGCTCAAGAAACAAGGAGAGGCTGGGATTTTGGATGTAGGACTTTAAGGAGAATAACAATAATCATACATAATACTATACCTATAAAGTAGCAGAAAGTATCCTAAGAACTAAGCCAACACAGGAAAGGAGAAAGAAGATTCTGCCAATAGGGATGACTATAATTAGGGATATAGACAACAGGCAAGAGGGGGCTGTAATTTATCAGAGAAAACTGGCAAAGGAGCCAAGGTATTGAAAGCAAATAACTAGAGAGGAAAAGATGATGGAATGGGAAGACACCAAGAATTTATTTGGACTGCAGGTTAGAAATTGCCTTCCCTATCAAGGATTGATATCAGAGTATAGGCAAAGAGAAAGAAATAGGTGGGTCCTAATCGAAAAACCAGCACTGGTACAGTTTTTAGTAGAATCTAGAACAGAAGCTGCCATTAAAAAGGAATATTGCATGATAACTATAAGAATCAATCAGAGGAGGTTAGAAAGAATTGGGGAAAAAGAGACTGGATAAGTAATTCACAAAGAACCAATGGGAGGATATCTGTATGTCTCCCAAATATGCAACAAAACCTAGAAGATTTTGGATTGTTGCTTGGAAAGGTTTGCACAGATATTTTTATACCCAAAGTAGATTCCAGAGAATTACTCTTTGGGTAGATAGCAAAGGTTGGAGACATGACGGAGAAGAAAGAGGTAATTGGAAACATATTTTCTGGAGGTGGGGTGAGTTGGCAGACTTTACGGATTCCCTTCTGGATGCACTATTGGAGATGCTGGGTGCGCAGATTGGTGTGATGAGGGAGATGACTTTTCTGAGCTAAGATACAGAATCAGAACTGCCTACACATGGTAAATGAGCTAAGTAATGTTCGACTGAAAATTACAGGGTAGATTACAAGTGATGCAACTCGGAGTGTGTCAGTATGGTTTATGACGTAAAATACTTGCAACTAGGATTGTGTCGGTGTGGTTTCTTTTCATTTATATAAATGCATGACTTGCCTGTGTCATAAGTGATTCTTTAATAAAAATATTTCTTGTTTAAAAAAAAGGCAGGAATTGAATAATTTATGTAATGTTGCTTAGGTTATATGATATACAGCAATATATGTGAAGTATAAGGTTTGCAAACATGAACTTGTTTATACACTTTCATTACTTTTACATAAATGTAAACTTGCCTCTGCCGATAATTCAATAAAGGTGCAGAGTCATGGGCATCAGACAAAGAGATCTTGTGCCCATACTCTCTACATTTCATGAACCCCAAAGGTTCTTCAGCTATTAGAGTATTAAACAGTGAAGAACAAGGTAGAAAAATACCAACAATAGTAGCAATTATTACCGTAATGGTATAAAGGACAGCGGAGGAAAACACTACCAACAATGACATCAAGATATGCAGAAAAAAAAGTAGGAATAAGGGAGGCTATATAAAGATACAAAGTATAAAATAGAAATATACTAGAAAAGTATAACACTGAACGAAAACTTTTGTAACTCACTAAATGCTTGAAAGCTGGCAGCGACCATGTATGTACATAAAAGCAGCAAACGAGATCTGAGGTATGGAGGGGAATACAGCATTATAGGTAAGGGAGGAGCCTGAGAGTTTGCAGTAGCCAAGAGCTGTTCATAGGATGATACTAGGGTATTGGCCTGGAAGCCTTTATAAGCCTAGCCAAGAATTTCGCCCATGTTCCCTCAAAATCAGCACCTGTTTCCCCTGTCCAGCAAGGACACAGGTGGGATCCCAGGGGTATATTTTCTGTTTCCTATCCAGTTGTCCAGGTTCCTCTAAAAAAGGCCTACAGAGGTACTCTGCTTGACATGGAGAGGGAGCCTATTCCACAGATGGAGTTCTTTGGGGCACAAATCTATCCTGCCAACAAGTTCTATTAATGCCACAGGCCAAGTTAAGGCCTTGCATGTGGGTTGCATGAGTGGAGTTTGTCTTATGGATATGCAGCAACTCCATTAAGGCTGGGTCTGAAATGGCCTTGTATGCCAGACATAGGTCACCTCTGAGCAGTCTGTATGAGACGGAGTAGAGGGACAGGGCTCAGCCTATCTGTATAGGATAGGTGTTTAGGATTTTCCTGGTCAGGAACCTCTGTGGTCTCTCCAACTGATGCGTGTGTTTGGCAAGGTACATGCCAAAGGGGGCACTGTACTCAATAATGGGTGCACCTCAGAAAAGTATATCCCAAACAGTAGAGGCCCCAAGACTGATCCTTGGGGTACATGGCTCATTACGGGTCTACTACTAGAGGTGGCTTCCCCTACTTTGACTGAGTGGGTTCTATCAGTGAGCCAGTTAGCTACCCATCTGTAATATATGGGTTGATGTCTAGCTGGGAGAGTTTATCTGTTATGCCTGAGTAGGGAATATTGTCAAAGGCTTTGGCTAGGTCAAGGTAGGCAATGTGCGCGGTCTTCCCCTCGACCACGGCTTTGGTGACTGTTTCAAAGAAGTCGACCAGGTTTAACAGGCATGATCTCCCTTTGAAAAAAAACAAACTGTGTGGGGTCAAGCATTTGGAGGTTGTCAATGTCCTTGTTTATAAGGTCCATGAAAATGCGTTCCATGGCCTTGCAGATCAGGCTAGTTAGGATGATGGACCTATAACTGCCTGGGTCAGTGGACACTCCACCTTTGTGTAGAGGGATGACAGTGGCTGTCCTCCTTTCAGTTGGGATGAAGCCAGTGCTCAGGCTTTGGTTGAATAGGGCGTCTAATGGAGCCGAGAGCTCATGCTGGAGTTCATGTAGGATACAGCCAGGGATGTTATTGGGTCCCATGGAGACTGTATGTTTTGCCTTTGAGAGGGCATTAAGGACCTTCTCCCTGGTGATGAGGGGAGGGGGGCAGGTGCTGGGGATGTCCTGGTTTACTAATGGGGGAGACATGGGGGCAAAGTTTTCACTGAACCTGTCAGCAGGTTGGCTATCTCTATGGTGCTTGTGTATGTGGTGTTATTAACCACCAGTTCAGAGTAGATTTGGGTGTTGCCTTTGAGATTGCAGACATATGTGAAGGAGGCCTTGTGACTGTCCTTGATGGATGTGGCCAATTTGGACTCGAAGTTAGCCTTAGAGGATTTCACCAGTGATCTTATTTGCTTGTTCAGACAAAGAAGAGATTGCTTCCAACTTGGCACCTGCTTGTAAAAAAGCAGCAGAGTCTGATCCAAGGATCAGATCCGAACCCATATGTTGTGGAATGAATGAAAATTGACAACATCACATAGTATTTTATCTGATAAAACCCTGATGATTGTCCTCAAAAAATTCACTTACTGAACCCCACAAAATAGGAAGCGGAAATCATTATGATTATTTCTTGGTTAGTGCAGATCTTATATAACTAGTAAAGTGGCCTGTCTTCTTTCTGTATATTAAGATCATTCCATGATTTTTCAAGAAATGAATGTGTTTACTTGACTGAGACAGAAGAAGAGCTGGCATTTGGATCCTCTTATTAAGTGGAATGAAGACAGGTAGCAGCAACAAGACAGGTAACTGAAGCAGTTCTGGATGTGCAACAAAGATGTCAAGTCACAGATGACTGCCAAGTGGGAGACATTTACGTTTCTGTGAAGGATGAAGCAAATTGCTTAGGTAGGGTCAGACCCAACATGCATAAGCCAGCATTCTGCAATTAAGAGATGGAAATTAGTGCATTAGAAGGTAGGTTTAAAATGGAACCTTGCAGAAGCAGACTTCTGCAAGCTCATTTGTTCAGTCCTAAATGCAACCATGAGGCATTAGAGCAAAATCTTCTTCAGTCATGGCAAAAGACAATCATGTTTTTTGTAGGTGAGGTAGCCTAAATTTACTAAGCAACCTGCACAAAGATACAGTGAGAGCAGAAGCAAACAAGCTATTAGTACACTGAAGAACATCAGAGTTCAGCTGCTTACTCACCCTTTGACATTAATGGCATTATGCTGCTACACTTTTATTTATAAAGGGACTCAGGAAAGTAGACTTAACATAAAAGTAGATGTACAAAAGGTCACTGCTGCAGTAGCTTTAGCTATATGGGTTATATATCCTGCCAAAGATAACAGCCTGTCAGATTCCAAAGCTTCAGGGCACCTTCAATGTGCCACAACTGTCGGGCAGCTGGAACTGAGCTGATTAAAAGATAAGTTTGGGTGCTAAGCCCAGTCTCAGCAACCATGTTTCCCATGTTAAGACCCTCAAATCAGCCAGGTTAGCTGGTTCAAATGGAGCAAGTTTTAGCTTCTCCAACACAAAATTAAGATCCCCAGGAGTAACTAGCTGTTGTCTTGGAGGCCACTTGTGCAAAACCCCTTTCAAAAACAATTTGCCATGAGAATGCAATGAAAGAGGAGGATCCATGGGCAGAAATGCTGAAATGGCTGATAAATGAACCTTGATAGAACAAGAAAGGCCATAAAATAGTAACTCATGCAAATATTGTAAAACCAGAGAACAATTAGCCCTAACTGGGTGCTGGTTATGTTGTTGGCACCAACTAGAAAATATTTTCCATTTGCAGATATATGGCTTTCTAGTAATAGGTTTTCTTCCCTCCAATAGTACTTTCTGTACTTCCTCAGTAAACAGGTGCCTAAAAGGAATTAAGAACCTATTATCCATGCAGTCAACTGAAGTTGACTAATGTAGGATGTATTCAACATCCATGTTCTTGTGAGTAGATCCACTCTGTGAGGAAACTTGTGGTAATTGCCCCTGACCATTTCCAAAAGAAGGGAGAAGCATGGTTGCCCAAGCCACAAAGGAGTCACAAAGATGATTTAGTGGGATTCCCCCTGAATCTTCAGAAGTATCCTGAATATCCGTGGAAAGGGTGAAAAAGCATATGTGAGCATTCCTGTCCAAGGAAAAGAAAAGTCATCTGTTTTTCAGGCCTTCTTGCATGCAGCCCTGGAAAAGAATCTTGCCAATTATTTGTTCAGAGAGGAGGCAAAATGGTCTACTTGAGGAGGTCTCCACAGATGATCAAATCTGGGAAGACCTCCTGATCCAGTTTCCATTCACACGGGTTTGCCCTGGTCTTACTCAGCTTATCTGCCACCCAATTTTGCTCTGATGGAATATAGAATAGCTACAGAGTGAGACTGCAAATGTACATCATAAGCTAACATAGTTAGTCTGCAAAGGGGTTATGACCTGGTTTCCCCTCGCTTGTTGATGTGCCACTTTTAGTTCTGTCTGTAACAACTTGAACATTTCCTGGGGACCAAAGATGATTCAGAGAGCTGAGTGCCTTCATCAGGGCAAGCATCTCTTTACTACTTATGTGCTTGCATCTGTCCTTGGTGTCCCACATATCCTGTACTTTTAACCATTCTGAAACTGCTCCACAAGCAAATTCTGAGGTGACTGTGGTGACTGACTGCTTTGGAACAGGTACAGAGAAGTGGAGACCTGAATTTAAGGACATCTGTTGTCTCCAGCTAATGATTTCTCTTCTGATAAACCGCAGCACTAAGATTTGAAAAAGGGGAGACCTGGATTTAAGGATATCTGTTGTCTCCAGCTAATGATTTCTCTTCTGATAAACCGCAGCACTAAGATTTGAAAAAGGGGAGACCTGGATTTAAGGATATCTGTTGTCTCCAGCTAATGACTTCTCTTCTGACAAACCCCAGTACTATGATTTGAAAAGACAAAGGGTTTTGTTGCTGAGATCAAAGAGACTTCAGATACCACCTTTTTTTTCTCATGTGGAGTCTTGCCATAGGTATCATGAGAATTATAGAAGCAATGAGACCCTCAATCCTGAAGTATTCCTTTGCAGTGACTGAAGTTTGAGTGGAAGACCTTAGAAAGAACTCTAGATATATATTTTTTCCCCCTGTGGAAGAAAAGTACTTTGAACTAAGGTGTCGAGCTGACATCCCAGGAACATAATCCTGTGTGGAATGTTCTCTTGTAATCCTGGTTTGTGTAAGAGATCTCTCATCCAAGAGGGAGATTCCTGATACTTTGAAAAAGACTCTGCAAAGATAAGCAAGTCATCTAAATATAGAAAAATGTGGCTTCACTGTAGCCTACAATGAGCTTTAAGTGAAGACAGACAGTTTGTGAACACTCTTGGTGCAGTGGATAGTCCAAAGGGTAAAGCACAGAACTGATATTGTGACACAGACACACAATCATAAGAAACCTTCAAAATCTGAATGAAAAGAGATGTGATGATAAGTATCTTAAATCTAGAGTTACCACAAAACTTTGAAGAGGAAGAGATAACAGATTATGAAGTGACATCTATTTGGAATTTGGCCACTATCACATACAGGTTTAGGAAAAAAAAGTTCCAGAACTGGTCTCCAAGTATTTTCTTTCGTTGGCACAAAGAACATCCATGAATAAAAATCTTTTTCCACCTAGGAAAGAGGAACTGGTTCTATCACTCCTTTGGGACATCATGTTATAAAGAACCAGTGGAAACAAAACAGCCTAATCTAGAGAATGAGGGATGACCCCCTGGAAAGAAGGAATTTTCTTCTACTGCCTTCTGGAGCCTTGATGAACGATCCTCATAACCCATTTGTCTAAAACTATATGTTGCCAAATAGTAAAATGGACATTAAGACTTTCAAGAAGAAAAAGGGGCTGCCAGGTGGGAGAAGGAACAAAGTCTCTTAAATAAGCATTCTGACTTACTGGACTGTAAATGGTTTTGTGACTTTCCAGAATTCTTCTTGGAACTCTCTTGCCATTTCCTATTAAACATCTGATTACATGTTTTTTGTTGAGACTGTTTGCTTCTTAACAAAATTGGGAAGAGGAGTTTGAGAATTCCTTGGAAAAGAAGGGCTGAAAAATCTTAGGGTAAACTGATTGAGGGAATTTCTTTTCATCACACTTTTTGATCACTTTTGAAACCGAAAAGCCAAATCCTAAATCTCTATAAATCTCTTTAAAATCTTAGTTTTACATCATCAGGGAGGTTCTGAGAATGGAGCCATGCAAACTCCTCAGAGCAGTACCAGTAGCCAGAAGACACAGCAACAGAGTCATACACACACACACTGTAAACAATGAGTAGTGATCTGTTCAACAGAAGAAATGAAATTATGCAAACCAGACTTTTCTTCACAAGAAGAAACTGCAGATAAAACATTTGTCATATTTTCACAATTAGTCAGAACAAACATATGAGCCTGACAATTTAATATTCTGAAACCCAAAGTTGCAGAAGTATACACCGTTTCCCATACTTAATTTTCCTATCATCAGAAAGAGTAGGATCATGTCTAAAGGTGCAAAATAACCTTTGTTCTTTTTGCATAAAAAAGTATTTGCATACATCATTATGCATATGAACACATTTTTTGCAAAAAACACAGACAGTTTTGCATCACTTTGTATATAAAATAATTTTAAAAATTACTTCCAAAATCAGAAGTCTAAAAGTGCACAGATGTATTTACTGCATTAGTATTTATGGGTGAGCAGGACGCATTTGCGTCACTTTGGGTATTCAGCTGCAATTATGCTGGGTTAGCATGGGTAAGTAATTGTATATTAGTTATGTAATTGCCAAAGTGTTAAATTAAAAGTTTGGTAGTTTTTTACCAAACTGTTAATATAACAGCAGTTTGGCAAGTGCATAACTAATATACAATTACTTACTCATGTTAACTAGGCATAATTAGAGCTGGACACCCAAAGTGACATAAGCACCTCCTGCCCACACAAAGATTAACACCATAAATACAGCTGTGTACTTTTACACCTCCATATTCAGAACCAAACTTTAAATGCAGACATTGTTTTAAATGCAGCAAAATAAACTTTTATTTTCACACAGAAAAGTGTCTGCATGCATAAAGATGCATGTAAACACTTTTTTTGTGTGAAAAAGAAACTGTTTTACGCATTTAAACTTGATCTTTAAGTGTTTATCAGCAGTGGGATCAACGTATACTATATATCTGGTAATTCAGGTTTTGGAATAGTGTATAAAAACTTAAAAGACTGAAGACCTCTATACATCCTATCTGCCTGTTTAAAGTCACCTGGCTGACCATCAGGAAAAATACAGGCAGTAACACACACATTCTCAAAAGCAGACAGAACAGGAGGAATGGGTGCAGGTTTTGGAAATTCCTTCTGTAACAACTCATAGTATTTTCTGAGGGACTGAGAAACCATGGTGCTCTCCCACTGAAAACAGTGGCACATTCTAGCAACAGTCTCAGAGAAAGAAACCTCAATTGGAAGAATCGGAAACCAAGCTCTCCTCTGAATCAAATACCTGAGAAGAAAATCCTCTATCTGTCCCTTCATCTTCTTGTTTAGATTCAGAATGTTGAATCTCTCAGGAAAATAATTATTTATTTTACCAGAAATTATTTTGCAAAGAATCAAGAGCCTCAGTTAAACCCTGAATCAGATCCAGTAAAGTAACTGTCTATGGAAATTTTGTGAAGGAGTAGACACGTGCTTAGTTTTTTTTTTTTTTTGTTTCTTTCTAACAGGAAAAAATGGGGCCAAATGTGTTACTAATGGCAGCAACAGCTTCCACAGGAATGGGCACTGGATTTTGACACAACAAGAAAGCCTTCCCGGTTCTCTCTCCCTGAACCAACAGCAGCAGCTCTCCCTTACCCACTGAGGGGACACCAGCAGCCAAAGAGGATGTGGTTAATGCTAACCCCAGGTTCATAGTGGCTGCAGGTACTACACCAGAATGATCCATGGTAAAAGTTGTGTGGTCTGAGGTACAATAAATGGCCACAGCAGAAGTCCTCCACCTGTAGCTGAGACAAACTGCTACCCAACTGTGGTAGGAAATGCTGTTTGATTAAATTTTTCATTTTGTGTCTGGAAGAAGGACCAGCAGTGAGATCAGTAGTTTGTCCCATGGTCATGCTGAAAATGGTGCCTGTTTCATAGGGAAGACAAGAAGCAAATGCCGGAAAAAACTACCAGTGTTTAAAAGTTTTTTTTTTTTGTTTTTGTTTTTTTTTTTTTAACAGAAAAACAGTAAAAAGCACTTTAAAACACTTTGCCCCCAAAAGTAAAATAATTTCTCCACAGAAAAAAAAAATGTTTTACAGTTACCTTACCACAAATTTTAAACTGACAGAAAAAAACAGCACAGCCATTTAAAAGTACAATACATCTTGTGACACTTCATTAAAACACAAACTCCTAGGTTTAAGATTGCTTTTTATCACTTTATTGTTCAGGAAAGTTAACAAAAATTTAGAAAATGGAGGATTTTCCCCAAAGGGAACACAGCTGCCCAGCAGAGGAAAGTACAGTTGTGTACACTTACCATACCTGGCAGGTTGCCCTCAGTCAGCCTGAATAACAAAGTCTTGGGTCCTGCATTGGTTGCTGTCTCCTCTTCCATGACGTCAGGTCATCAGAGGTATAAAACATGCAGCCGACGCCATTTTATTCAGTTTTTCTTGCCCCAGATGTCAGGTGCCCCCCAAATGGAGAGCAAAAATATATATATATAAATAAACTTGTAAATATATAAATGCACTTTTAGAAACATGAACTTTACCTTCGACTAAAAGCAAATACACCACAAAGGCTTATGAGTATAGTGAAGGAAAGAAAAGGTATAGAAAGGGGGATAGCGGGTGGGTAACCCAGACTGCAACAGTGAATACACTCGAACATCTACATTTATGGTAAGTGTACACAACTGTACTATGTTCTTCGTGTTTCACTTTTACATTTGGGTAGAAAACTATGGATGGGAAGATGGAACTAAACAGCTTTAGGAGCAGCTATAAGGCCCTGCAGGACTGCAGTGGCAAAGCCTGCCCTGGATTTAGAGAAGAGAAGTAAATGATAATGCTTTGTGAAAGTATGAACAGAGCTCCAAGTAGAAGCTTCTAGAATGTCTTTGGTTGATACCCCTCTGAGAAAAGCTGCTGAAGTAGAGGCAGCCCTGGTGGAATTTGATCTGATCCCCTTGGGCACAAGTTTACCATGGTGCAAATAACAGAAACGAATGCAGTGGCATATCCATTTAGAAATAGTTTGATATAGCCTTCCCCTCTGATCCTGCAGCAAATGCTACCAGTAGTTGCTCAGACTTTCGTAGGGATTTGGTCCTGTTTAAGTAAAACCTTAGTTGTCTGTGTACATCCAATGAATGCAGAATCCGCTCCCCCTCGTTCTGCAGATTGAGTAAAATGTTGGCAGGTGAATGGTCTGGTTAAAAGCCACACTAGATACCACCTTAGGCATAAAAGAAGGATTAGTCCTGAGGGCCACCCTGTCCGGGTAAAATGTAATGCAAGGCTCCACTGCCATAAGAGCCTGTAGTTCTGAAACCCTTCTTGCTGAAGTGACTACCAAGAGAAAAGCTGTTTTCCAAGATAGAAATTTTATATCCGCAGTTGCTGTTGGTTCAAAAGGAGGCATGGTGAGTTTTTCCAGCACAAAATTGAGGTCCCATGCAGGAGTTGGTGCTCTCCTGGGATACCTTAAATTTTTTGGCCCTCTAAGATACTGTTTAAGCAGTGGATGAAAAAAGAGGGAAGGCTCTGTGTTGTAATGAGCCGAGATGGGAGAGGCATGGATTTTATTGAAGAAAAATATAAGCCCTTGTCAAGCATCTCAGTAAAGTATTGTAAAATCTGAGGAATATTGGGCTTTGCTGTGTCTATTCCTTGTGCTTGGTTCCAAGCACAGAATCTCTTCCATTTATCAGCATAAGGTTTTCTAGTACTAGGCCTTCTGGCTTCCAAAATGACATCCATCACAGATTTACTGAGACGTGTAGTTTGAATAATTAGTTGATTAGCCATGCAAGATTCAGAGTTTGGAGCGGAGTGTGCAGAATTTGATAGTTCTGCTGAGACAGTAGATGAGGTATTTGAGGCAAGTACCATGGAGGAAGGTGTGACATATTCCTTAGAAGTGGGTACCAGTGTTGGTGAGGCCAGTCCGGAGCAATTAGGATCATTTTTGTTTTTTCCTGTCTGACTTTTAGTAAGACCTTGGAGAGTAGAGGCAGAGGGGGAAAGGCATAGACTGATAGGGTTTTCCAGCTGAAGCACAGAGCATCCACTTTCCATGCTTTTTTGTGACGAGTTCTTGTGCAGAATTTGTCCAACTGATAATTTTGAGATGTCTGGGCTCTCCCATTTCTGTGTTAACATGCTGAAGATTTGTGAATCCAGTTTTTCCAGCTGAAGCACAGAGCATCCACTTTCCATGCTTTTTTGTGACGAGTTCTTGTGCAGAATTTGTCCAACTGATAATTTTGAGGAGAGGCAAATAGATCTATGTCTGGGCTCTCCCATTTCTGTGTTAACATGCTGAAGATTTGTGAATCCAGTTTCCATTCATGTGGGTCCATAAGATTTCTGCTTAGGTTGTCTGCCAGAGTATTTTGCTTTCTTAGCAGGAACTGAGCTTGAAGATGTATTTGGTAAGTGAAGGCTGTGTTCCACAAGACCATGGCTAGTCTGCAAAGGGGGTAGTAATGTGTACCCCCCCTGCTTGTTTATGTACCACATAACTGTGGTGCTGTCTGTCTTTATCAGTAGTTGTCCTGGATGGAGTAAGTCCTTGAAGGCTGTCAGAGCATTCTGAACAGATAGCATTTATTTTTGGTTGATATGCAGATGCATTTGGTTTGGGCTCCATTTGCCCTGAATGCATCTCCCTGCCAGGTGGGCCCCCCAAGCATAGTCTGATGCATCTGTAGTTAGGGTTTGGGTGGCAGGGGGTAGAGTGAATGACAGTCCCTTGTTTTGGTGACATTTCTCTGCCCACCAAAGAAACTCCTGTTGTAGGCAGGGAATGAGAGGAAATAGAAGTTATGTCCTTACCATAATGTTCCATGTGGAGTGTTCATCTCGCCTTTGTTCTTACACATGGGTTCGGAGCCGATCCTCGGCTCCGTGTCGGCCGCCTGCAAGCTCTGCATCGAGAAGAAGCTCGAGATCACCTAATACCCACAATCCCCCTCTGCCTTTACCTCAGATCTAGTTTGCAAGCAAACCAGCCATAGAGAGCACACACACATACCAAAACTTTACCTAATGATAGGATCATCTATATACATATATACATATATACATATATATATATATATATATATATATATATATATATATATATATATATATATATATACACAAGTGTATCATACAATACAACTAATGCAACTGCAGAAGGAGAATACTCCAGACCAGGCACCAAATCGAACGTTCTTCCTAAGGGTGGGAAGGGTGGGAATGTAAGAACAAAGGCGAGATGAACACTCCACATGGAACGTTATGGTAAGGACATAACTTCTATATGTGAGAGTGTTCAATCTCGCCTTTGTTCTTACACATGGGTAGCGTCCCTAGCTCCATGATCCTGAGGAACTCACGGGAGAACGTTCTTGAGCACAGTGGAACCAAAGGTTGCCCTATCCCTAGAAACCCTGTCCACTTTGTAATGAGAGATAAATGTATGTGGTTTAGCCCAAGTAGCAGCCGCAAATCGTGTCTAATGGTAAGCGAGCTGCGTGAGCTAAGGATGTAGACACTGATCTCGTAGAATGTCCTTTAGGTTTGACCGATAAGGTTTGATTAGAAGCCTCATAAACGTATGTGATACAATCAGTTAGCCATTTGGAAAGAGTTCGTTTCGTAACTGCTACACCCTTTCTGCTGTCAGCAAAGGCTACAAACAGTTGATCAGATTTCCTGTGATCTTTTGTTCTATCCAAATAAAATCTGAGTTGTCTATGGACATCCAATTTGTGCAACATATACTCTAATTTATTAGAGTGATTTTTGAAGAAGGTGGGTAATTCAATGGACTGATTAATATTATTAGTAGAACAAACTTTGGGGAGAAAGGATGGATTAGTGCGAAGGGATACTCTGTCAGAGTGGAAAATTAAATAAGGGTGTTTAATAGAAAGAGCTTGAAGCTCAGACACTCGCCTAGCGGATGTAATGGCCACCAGGAATAGAGTTTTCCACGATAAAAATTTTAATGGGCAGATAGAGGCTGGTTCAAAGGGGGGCAACATCAATTTAGAAAGTAAGAGGTTCAAATTCCACGGTGATGTAGGAATTCTAACTGGTGGTCTGATATGAAAAGATCCTTTTAAAAAAGCTTTACAAAGTCTGTGAGCCATAATAGGCGCACCACATTCTTCCACATGAAAGTTAGAAATGGCAGCCAACTGCACTCTTAAAGTAGCAGGAGAAGCTCCTTCATGAAACAATTCTGTCAAAAACTCCAAGATCTTGTTCAACGGAGCTATAACAGGGTCCAAATGATGTGAATTAGCCCAGAAGACGAAACGTTTCCATTTACTGGTGTAGGTCTTTGTAGTGGAAGCTTTATGAGAAGCCACTAAAATATTCTGAACCGCCGGTGTAAGGGAATCAGACCTGGCTAGAAAGGGAAGCGGAGCAGCCAAGCTGCTAGATGGAGTGATTCGAGAGATGGGTGAGGAACTCCTGACGAGTGAGTCAGTAGATCTGGCTCTGGGTCCAGCATCCAAGGTCCCCGAATGCGGTGATGCAATAGAAAGGGGAACCAAATCTGACGAGGCCAGAATGGGGCAATGAGGATTATCGTCCTCTGAAGGTTGTTGGCTTTCTGCAGAAACTTTGCAATCAGGGGAAAAGGATGAAAAGCATACAGGAGACCCGGGGGCTAATCGTGCACCAGTGCGTCCCTGGGGACTTCCCCTGGAGGGGGTAATAGGGCAAAGTAGCTCCTGCATTTGGCGTTCATTGGAGACGCAAACAGATCGCAGGAAGGCTGGCCCCACTTGCGAAATATCATGTTCGCAATTGACTGTTTGAGGGACCACTCGTGAGGCAACAGTATTGCTCTGCTCAGCCTGTCGGCTATGACGTTGGATGACCCCGGGATGTGCATTGCGATCAGAAAGCGACCAGTGGACTCCGCCCATTGCCAAATTCTCATGGCCTCTCTGCATAGTTGATAAGACCTGGTTCCCCCTTGCTTGTTTATGTACCAGACTACGGACATGTTGTCTGTCTGAACTGCAATAGTCCCTAGAGGAAGAAGGGGAGCAAAGTGTTGCAACGCTAAAAACACTGCCCTCAACTCCAGAACATTGATGTGCAGATTGTACTCCAGATTGGTCCATTCGCCTTGGACTGTCTGTCCCTGAAAGATGCCCCCACCCTATCAGGAAGCGTCCGTGGTTATCGTCGCTGACGGTGTGGGTAGCACAAATGGTCTTCCGCTGGAAAGGTTGCAAGTCTGAAGCCACCAAGTTAGGTGTGATTTGCATGTGTTTGTTATCAGAATTTCGTGTGTCAGAGGTAGCTGTTGGAATGACCATTGTGCAAACAGCAGCCATTGTAGAACTCTCATGTGCAGTCTTCCCAATGGTATCGCAATGAGAGAAGCTGCAATGAGACCCAAGACCTTCAGAACCAGCTTTGCCGGGGATTTTTTGGACGACAGAAGGAGAGAAATGTTGTTTTGAAGTGCGACTATCCTTTCTGTAGGAAGCCTTAGAACCAAATGATGCGTATCTAATTCCGCTCCTATGAATAAGATATGCTGTGATGGCTGTAGTAAAGATTTTTCGAAATTTACGGAAATTTCCGAGGTGAATACAAAGTTGTAGGGTGTAATCCCTGGCCTGTATCAGTTGACGCCTGGTGGTGGCAGACAGGAGCCAGTCGTCCAGATACGGAAACACCTGGAATCCTAGGCGCCTCAGATGAGACGCTACCACTGCCATGCATTTGGTGAAAACCCTGGGGGCTGAGGTCAGACCAAAGGGCAGGGCCCGAAACTGGTAGTGACTGGCTCCCAGCCGGAAGTGCAAATGATCCCTGGACGCCCTGGCCATTTTGATGTGGTAGTATGCGTCCTTCAGATCTATTGAGCACATCCAGTCGTCCTTCTGTAGGAATGGAAGGATCGATTGAAGCGTGACCATTCGGAACTTTTCCTTCTTGACAAAGGTGTTGAGGTTGCTTAGGTCCAGAATCGGCCTCCAGTCCACTGTCTTCTTTGGAACTAAAAAGAACCTTGAGTAAGTCCCGAATCCTATTTGGTCCACTGGGACTGGTTGGATGACTCTTTTTTTCTAGCAGCTTTGAAATTTCTATAGCTGCTGGGTCTCGCAGATGGGGTGGTACATCTGGGAGTTTTTCTTTGGAATGGGGTGGATAGGAATGGTATTTTGTAACCTCTGGTAACAACGCTTTTACCCAGTTGTCTGTAGTAATGTTTTGCCAGGCCTGAGGGTATAAAGCTAGCGACCCCGACTGCCTCCAGAGCAGGACAGTCGGGCCTCCTCTCAGGAGTGCTGGAAAGGTTTACCAGGGGGGTATCCCTGTCACCTTGGTTTTGCGGGCCCCCTCTGCCGCCGGGGCGGCGTCTTCCACCTCTGCCCCTCCTCTGCCTCTAGAGGGGCATCACCCTGTGTGCCTGGGAAAGATCCTTGGGGTTTTGAAACCACATTTTCCCACCACGTTGCCCTTTGGGGTACGGTCTGGAAGGGTGGAAAACGGACTCCGACAGCAGACAGAGTCTTTCCCTCCTGTTCACACCGGGTAAGGGTCTCCTTTACTTTAGGGCCAAAAAGTGTGGCACCATCAAATGGGGCGTTAGTAAAGGAAGACTTGAAGGCTTTCGCAAATGAACATAAGCGCATCCAGGATTGCCTACGAAGAGCAATCGCTGAAGCCGCTGCCCTACTCGATCCTTCGGCTGCGTATGAAATCAGCCTCATGGATGAGTTAACAATGGATGTAAGGGTATTTAGATGTGCCGAAACTTTCTCTGAGACCGCAGCATCTGTAGTACCCTGGAGGGTATCTCCCAACTCTTTGACTAGATCCCTCTGTAAGCGTGTAAAATGAGTCAAATAGTTCAGGGACCGCATAGAAAAAGCCGCTGAACTAAAATGCGCTTCCGTATCTGTCCATAGTCCTAGAATCTCTGTTAGGCGGATGGACAGATGAGGAAGACTCCGACATCTCCTTTTCGTGGCCGCTGCCACCACCATGGCGTCCACTGGAACTCCTTTAGTGAGGTAAGCCTTGTCTTGGGGTGCAGTGATGTACTTATTAGGCTTCCTAGGGACCGGTTCCACCATGTCAGGTGTCTCCCACGCCCTTCGAGCAATCAACTCCATTAACTCATCGAAGGGCGGAGTGACCCAGGAGGAGGAAGGGCGAGCACCAAATGCCTTCAGCAAGACTGACTCATCCTCAGAAGGGGGGAGGGACTGCCAATCACCTCTCTGCTTCAGGATCTCCAAGATGTCAGAAAAGGAGACATCTTCTGAAGGTGACTTTGGGGACCCTTCTGACTCATCCAAGTCAGTATCGGATGTTAAAGATTCTTGTGGAGAATCTAAGTGTCTCTTCTTACACAATCTTTTCCTAGGGACCTCTTCAGGGGGAGCATCTGAAGAAGCCTCCGAGGAAGAGGGGGCACCCTCCAGGGGTGGCTGAGACACCGGTGCTCGACGCTTGGATGTGGCCGTTGGTGCAGAGGAAGATAACGGTCCTTTAAGGGGAGGAGAGGCTGCTTCTACTGATGTGGTTGTCTGGGTAGACAACACCTTCCTCATGAGATCGAAGGCCCCCGGGTCCCGAGTCGAGGAATCTCCCAGTTCTGAAGAAATGGGAAGAATCCCCGAGACAGGCACCGAAGGCATCGACCCCGAGGACGGAGCCGAATCGATCCGCGCCGAGGCCCCGAGGGGAAGAGTCGGAACCGAAACGTCTGTTCGACTCTCGGCCCCGGAACCAAGGACAGATCGTCGGCTCTGAGACTCCGGTACCAGATCCGACGGAGTCGAGGTGAAAGGAGCAGACCGAGAAAAGGACAGTTCTGGCCCCGAGGGCTCCACAATCAGTAGATCAACCTCTTCCGGCTCCAAAGACTGGACAGGTCTCGGAGGAGGAAGGGATGGAGATAATGGGAGGCCTTCAAGTTTCGACACCAACTGGGTGGAAACCGAAATAAGCTTGGATAGGGCCGAATGTTCCAATAACTTCTGCACCACACGGTCCACATCGATATCGGAGAGCTTAGAAGAACGGGTCGAAGGAACCGAAGACGGAGCCGACCTCAATAGTGTCGAGGGAGGGAGCTCCATCACCGGTTCCAAGACTCGAGGCTCGGAAACTGACAACAGTTGAACACTTCCACTGAAAGAATGACAAATAGAGCAGTCTTCTTGCAGATGGAGAGGGCCAAGACAGTAGACACAGGAACTATGGTTGTCAGTTACTGACATTTTTTGCCCACATTGGCAATGCTTGAACCCTGATTTGGCCTTTTCAGACATGTCAAAGTAAGTAGAGAGATAGTCAAATCCAGAAAAGAGTCAAGTCCGGTAAAATTGTCAAATCCAGTAGTGAAGTCAATCCGGTTGTCAAATCCAATAAGGGGTGGTAGGCCCCGAAGAGAACTCTGACTAAGTTTTATAACTTTAACGGAACCGAGATTCCCTTATACCTTACCACACTCACACAAATTATTATTAAACAGCTTATAATACTAAAGTACCAGAGAAAATACAAGAATAAAATTCTAAATCTTATCTGAGGTGCTCGAGCTCGACCCAGTGATGCGAACGCTGCAGCGGCAAACTAGATCTGAGGTAAAGGCAGAGGGGGATTGTGGGTATTAGGTGATCTCGAGCTTCTTCTCGATGCAGAGCTTGCAGGCGGTCGACACGGAGCCGAGGATCGGCTCCGAACCCATGTGTAAGAACAAAGGCGAGATTGAACACTCTCACATTCATTGTTTCCAGGCTGTAACAATGTTGACTTCATAAACTTTTTAGGTACCATTGAAGTTTCCTCATATGCAGTCTCGCATATGGAATTAGTAGAATGCAGGATGCAATGAACCACAAAGCCTGCAGAATTTGTCTTGCAGATAACTGGGGTTTTGTTGCCATGTATTTGAAATATGTTGTCAGTTGCCTTTGTTTGTCTGGCATGAGGTAAGCCATCTGGGCAGTTGTATTCAAGCTTGCACCAAGGAGTGTAATTATTTGAGAGGGTACCTGTTGTCATTTCTTTTCGTTTATGGTGTACCCTAGGCATGCTAGAAGCCTTTTTACAAATGCCAGATGTTGAAGAAGAATGTCCTTGTCCTCTGCTTGAATGAGACAATCATCCAGATAAGGATAAATATGAATGTTTCTTTGTCTGCAGAATGCAATTACTGGTGCCAGGCACTTTGTAAACACCCTGGGTGCAGTAGATAAGCCAAAGGGCAGTGTAGAGAATTGGTAATGCAAAAAGCCTGCTTTGAAGCGGAGGTATCTTCTGCATGATTCCCTTATTGGGATATGCAGGTATACCTCTTTTAAGTCTAGAGTTACTAACCAAGTATTCTTGCCTAGAATAGGCAGAAGATGTTGTAAAGTCAGCATTTTGAATTTTGGAATGTCCGGGAACGTGTTCAGAATCGATAAGTCCAGTATTAGACGCCATGAATTGTCTTTTCTGGGTACCAGGAAAGTCTTGAATAAAAACCTTGTCCTTTTTCCTTTTCTGGTACCGGTTGAATAGCCCCCGTATCCATGAGGGACATGACTTGTTTCTGGGCCTCTGCCCACTGGTTTTGTGGCAGATCTGGCCATATGTTTGGAATTGGCAGAGTACGGAAATGAAATCTGTACCCCTGGGATACTATGTTTAATACCCACTTGTCCTGGGTAATTAACTGCCAATTTTGAGCATGAAGTGCTAGTTTTCCCCCCAAGGGGGCTGCCAAAAGATAAGTGCTTGGAGATGGTAGAGGAAAGTCAGTGAGACTGCTTACTGTAGGGTTGTGCTTTGTTTCCTCCAGATTTGGAGGTGGAGGCACCCCATTGCTTTGACCTGTATTCTGGAGTCTTTTGAGTGACTGGGTTTGCCCTGAGTGGCTCTGTTGGACACAGGAAAGGACATATTTTTAGTAGGCCAGTGCCTACTGAACCTGGGTGGCTGCACTTGCAAGAAATCTTCTACAGTTTGCATAGATTTAGCTTTGTCTTCCATTTTCTTTAAAACCTCTTCTGCCTTATTACCAGAGTATCATGCTGCAAAGGGTCATCCAACAATTTAGCTTTAACATGATCAGACAGATTTTGCTCCTTGAGCCAGGCATGCCTTCTAATCACAGATCCAGTAATGGCGGCCCTACAAGAGGCCTCCAAGGAATCAAAACCACATTGCAAAGTATGCTTTCCAACCTGTTCTGCTGAATGGAATAAATCCTGTAGCTCTATTTTCCACACAATCAGAAATCAACATCATTTTCTGTTTCAGTAAGCCCATAACATACTGTTGATATTTAAGCATATGAAACTGGCAGTTTAAAGCCCTGATTGCCAAGGTTGCAGACGTATAAACCTTCTTAGCCCATCTATTCAGTGCCCTGGAATCTCTATCAGAAGGGGTAGGGTTTTTGGCTGTAGAAGCCTTAACACCCTTGGGACCCTGAGAAATAGTCTCAGGATCAGCAGCAGGATTTTTGAAAATAAATTTGTGGGAGTCAGGAACCCTGTAATATCTGTCTGGCTTACTAGGAGCCGGAGGCAGGGAATCAGGAGCCATGTTTGATTCCGAGAACACATCATCAACAATGTCTAATACAGGAGGTATTGCCAAAGGCCTATGCTGAGAAAGAAGGAAATCCCTAAGCCTCTTTTTTGATTCAGAGAAGTCCTGACTCTACCAGTGAAAATGTTCCCTTAAAGTATGCAAAGTCTCTCCAAAAGAATAATCCTCAGGAGGAGATGCAGATGGGATGGATTCCTCTGCATCAGAATCCTCATAGGGTGGAACAGAAAATTCCTGATCAGAAGAGGAATCAGAAGAAATGGAAACCTGATCTGAAGATTCATAATCGGCGCCTTGCCTAGGCCTCTTAGCAGGGGGGGGGGGGGTTGGGAACCCCTGATCAAGGTAATTAAATCCTCAGCCATTTTGATCATTTGTTTTTTTAGGCATAGGGGCCTGAGCACGTAGGTCATGCGTCAGTTTTTTAGACATAGAAGTTGTTTTTGACCTTGTTTTTGTTGCTGGCATCAGTTTAATATAAAAATGTTGAGGCCTGAAAACAACCTCAAAAGCCGGTGCCTGCTCAGCGGCTCCGGACACATCCATGGGAGAGACATTCGTGGGTTCAATACTCTGAGAATCTCGTGGCATACCGGACTCCGAATGGGTCTCAGTAGAGGACTGCAACTCAAAAGTAGCGGGTATCAGGGGCTGCGAAAGCTTCTCACTGAGTACCAGCGAACCGGCGACTGGCTTAGGAGAAACTTTGTCGTCGGTTTTGGACCTCGACAGTCTGTCTCTGTCTTTTTCCTTGCGTTTTTTGTGAACTCCGGTAGTTGGATTGCTTACAGACGACATTTCAGGACAGTTAAATCTTGAACCAAAATATTTAGAAGCAAAAATATACCGACGCTTAATAGTGCTTTGGTTAAATCTAGCACAAAACCGACAGCAAGGCACGTCGTGATCAGGGCCTAGGCAAGGAATACAGTATAAATGAAAATCCTAATGAGGTATTTGGTTCCCACAAGTAATAAAATTATTAACTTTTACTGACATCAGTAAGGAGCAAGAAAAAGTTTCCCCAATGGGGTACTTATCTTTAGTTTGAAGACTTCGGTTCTGAAACTCGAATACGAAAATTTCAGGAGTCGGACGACCGGCACTTACGAACTGCTTCTGCTTCGGGCACCACGCGGCAAGGAGGACTGAATAAAATGGCGTTGGCTGCATGTTTTATACCCCTGATGACCTGATGTCATGGAAGAGGAGACAGCAACCAAAGCAGGACCCAAGACGTTGTTATTCAGGCTGATTGAGGGCAACCTGCCAGCAGATTACCCAAATGTAATGACTACAACAGTGAAACACGAAGAACATCAACACTAAGCTTAAAGTCAACCCTCAAAAGCCACAAAGGAGAATACTCTTCAGTGACATTAAAGCTCTGAAGGACTTGGTGCCCAAACTTGTCTTTTAGTGAGCTCAGCTTGAGCTGCCTGACAAAAAAACTAGGAGTCTGGTTCTGGACTTATCTGGAAAAAGTAGTAAGGGAGGGGATTGTCTTACTCTGCATGTTTAACCTCCACAGTGACTCACCTGAAAGAGAGAAAGGATCCTAGTTGTATAGAAAACTCTAGGCTAATTTTTATTTTACTCTCTGAAAGCAATATCCTAGCTAGGATATTAGCAGGATGGTTGCAGAAGCTTGTCTCAAATGCCGTAAAATGATCCAGCAAAGTTCTGGCAAAGAAGTAAAGGTAGTCTTGTTGCTCCCTTTTTATAACAAGCAGCAGCAGCTGTGTAGTGCATATAATATGCCCTCAGACACATTATAAAGTAATTTTAACATGGCCCTTAACTCTAATATGAGACTTTCTCTGGGATTCTTTACAAAGCTATGTGACAATTAAATCTTTTCTAGCCTGGTATAACATCTTACACCACAAAGCATTTGTCTAGCTACTCACCACTTGCAGATACTTTCATTCAGCTGGGAGGATACTCACAGCAATGCCTTCTATCCCCCTTCTTTTGATACTGGCAGTGCAGACTAAGTATGTACATCAAACAAAATCATGTGGACTGGGGTATTCTATGGCTGGCTCCTGGTTTGCTGGTGAGAATGCACTTTGGCTGTTGGATGCCCAGATATCCTTCATGCTATTTTTCATATGTTCCCTTTACTTGATAACATTTCAGGTTTATGTAGCAATACAGATTAAACTGTTTTTCCTTTCAACAAAGACATACATTTCATTAGCCCAAAAGGTGTTGAATATGGGTCTCAAATGGGGCAAGCACCACACTTATTTAGGATTAATTAGGGCTCATGTTTTGGTGAGTTAGTATAATTAAATGTAGGGCCTTTCCTACCTGATTTCAAAAACAAATCAATGAAAGTCATTACACTTACCCTTCTTAGAAAGATATGTGCAATCAAGGTGTATCATCTTCACAGACATCTGTTTATTAGCAGGCATTTCCCTAGCTTAGGCGAGATAAAGTACTCAAGTTTCAAAAGTCGTTACTCAACTCTGTCTCAGGGAATTACACCCCCGACTATCTTACAGTAAAATGACATGTTTATCAAGGTGGCTTGAATTTCCTGACTTTTCACACTACACTAAGACAGCAGCTGCCTTCCAGTTCCTGCAGGCTAGTACAATACCTCATACCATATGTGTTCTGTCAGAGAAATACTAGTTATTCTCACATCTACCACCATTGTCAGGTTAAAGGAAAACAAGATGGCACTGGAATCTGGGTTAACATTAAAATACGTGGAATTATGGCTAGAAAAGTTTACAGGTTGGAAACTCAGTGCTAGAACATAAAGGAATAAGGATCAGACTACAGCTCAGGTGAGCGGAGTTTCATTAGAGGGTCAAGTACTTGATTGTGCTAGCAGTGGAGAATAGCTGTGCCCATTCTAGAGAAGGAAGGGTGGACTAGAGACCCAAACTGTCACACAATCCCTCAGAGGAGGAAGGGCTGTGAAGTAAAAAGCACCCTGGTGACTGGCGATTGGCCCACTAAGCCACCAATCGGTGGCAGCCTTCAACAGTAAGTGTACAGAAGCAGCAGTCACAAGGGGGATGGTGTAGCAGGTCCCTGTGGAGTTGAGGGTAACTTGCCCTTTCCCCCCATGCAGTGTGTCGGGTTAGGATTAAAGAAAATCACCCACAGTTGCCAGGATGCCACTAAGGGCCCAAGCAGCCCTAACAGATGCCTTTATGATGGATCTAAAGACAGCTTTCACCCCATATAGTAATGTGGTATAGCCCCTCAGACAGAGGACCAAATGGGCTGAGTCTGATTAGGACTGTCTTAATGATTAGAAGGCATGGGAGCAAAAAAGGAAAAAAAAACAGTCTGTAAGCCAAAGAGGCGGAGACTGTCTACAGAACTGTATCCACAGTAACCCAAAATAACAAGTGGACCCCATCTGTCAGTATTGGCCAGAGGGGTTAGAGAGGCAATTAATATTTGGTCAGATTATTACAAAGACCCTGATCATTCTGTTATTCTCTTTATGAAATACAAGCAACAAGATGTAGAATTTTTATCCTGATGGCGGGAATATTTAAAGATGAAGTGAGTGGAATAGGAGGTTGCACTATCTTGTTTATTATTTCTGGAACTGATTAAACAGCAATGAGCTCCAAACTCCTCTCTAGCTAGCTTTTCTTACCAATTTTCTGAGCCATTGACCTGCTTTATTTCCCCATTCACTGATTCTAAATCCTAGCTATCGGGTTTTATAGGTCCTCATGTAGATAAACCAGTCTATAACATACAGGCTAAGAAAAGTATTGCAGTTCTATTTTTTTTTTTGGAAAAAAGTTTCTGATGACATCTTTGAAGACTTCACTTTGTTATGCTGCCGAACCAAAGAAGATGCTGGAAGCTACTTTGAAAGCTTATATTTCTTTTTTGTTGGGAGAATAATTGGCAAATTCTAGCTTCAATATCGCTGCTTGGTACACAGTGACACTCAGATTATATGTACGTGCTTTACATACGTTGTATTTTAACATATACATATTTTTAGCATGCTACCTTTTCTTGTTCATAGGTTCATACTAGGCTATCTGCCCTAGGGCATTTATACGCCTAGCCAGAGTGTGTTTGGCTTTCGCCACCCATTTTAAATTAATTTTGCTATGCCCTTTTTCGAGGTTAGTATACTGTGCCTCTGTCTAACAGTGACACAGAAGTGATACCCGGGGTAAACCTACGATCCCCCATCCACTCATCAAGATTCCTCTTGAAGAGAGTCAATGAGGGACTCTGCCTAACCTGGACTGGGATTTTATTCCAGAGTGAAGGGAGCCTCTGGGTTATGAATCTGTCCCTCCAGCATGTCCTATTTATTTCAGTGCTGAGGTTCAAGTCTCTTGAGTGTGTAGCTCGATGGGATTTGGATTTTCTGAGGTGCAGCATGTCCATTAATTCCGGGTTGGACATGGCTTTATACGTCAGGTGCAGATCGCCTCTGAGCAGGCGGTATGCCACTGAGTAGAGCTGGAGTTTCTTTAATCGGGCAGCATATGGCATCTGTTTGAGCCCTTTGATCCTCTTGGTGAGGTACTTTTGGGGTCTTTCCAGTTGCTGCAGGTGTCTGGTAAGGTACATCCCAAAAGGGGCATTGTACTCAATTATGGGCCTGATGAGGGATGAGTAAAGAGGCACGATGACCTTCCCTCATCTAGATGTGAATCCCTTCATGATTAGGTGGGCTATATAAAACATTTTTCTAACCACTTTGGCCAAGTGGTTGTCAAATGAGAGATTGCTATCAACTTGGGTCCCTAATTACTTCTTCTTTACTTAATGGATTACCACCTATGTGGTAATTTGTGGGCACTTTGTTTTTGCCAAAGGGGATGACTACAGACTTTTTGGTGTTTAGCTTGAGGCCATGGCTCTGGCACCAGTTGTCTGTTTCTATGAGGCCCTTTTGGAGGATGCTTGTGTCGGCTGGACAGTCAATTATAGCGCCCAGTTTGCAGTCATCTGCGAACTTGGTCAGCCACAGTCCTTCCGTGTTGGCCTGTACCTCTGAGAAATATATACCGAACAGGAGAGGTCCCAGGACTGAGCCTTGTGGGACGCCACTTGTAACTGGTTTGGAGTCTGACATGGCTCCAGCAATTCTAACCATGTGGGTTCTGTCCTTGAGCCAGTTTGCAACCAATCTAGTGATATAGGGGTTTATATTTAAGCTGGCGAGCTTATCTATAATGCCCGAGTGGGGTATTGTATCAAAGGCTTTTGCGAGGTCCAGGTAGGCTGTGTGGACCACCTTCCCCTCGTCAATGGCCTTGGTGACTGTTTCAAGGAAATCAACCAGGTTTAAGAGGCAGGATCTGCCCTTAACAAAGCCGAACTGGGCAGGATCCAGTGTCTGTAGGTCCCCAATATTTTTTTTTATGAGGTCCATGATGATCCTTTGTATAGCTTTGCAGACCAAGCTAGTCAGGCTTATGGGGCGATAGTTTCCAGGATCCGCTGAGGCACCACCTTTGTGGAGAGGGACCACTGTTGCTGTACGCCACTCTTTGGGTACATATCCTGTGGTAAGGCTGAGATTGAACAGTAGTTTTATGTTTGGGTTTAGCTCTTCTTGGAGTTCATGTAGGACGCAGCTCGGGACACTGTCTGGTCCCACTGATGCTGTGTTTTTTGCTTTGGAGAGGGCGGCTCTTACCTGAGCATCTGAGATGTCAAGAGGGCAGCACTCTGCTGGGATAGATATTTGCCCTTTTGGCGGGGGGGGGGGGGGAGAAGTTTGCGCTGAACCTGTCAGCTAGGATGTTGGCAATGTCTGTGGGTTCAGTGTATTTTTTGTCATTTTGGACTAATTCTGAGCATATCTGGGAATTCCCACCCAGGTTCCTAACATAACTAAAGAAAGCCTTGTGATTATCCTTGGTGTCCTGTGCAATTTTTCTCTTGAAGCTGGTCTTAGACGATTTTATGAGTGCCCGTAGATTTTTGCTAACACTGATCAGAGATGCCTTCCCTTTTTGGGATTTTGCTCCATCATGTAGTAGCTTCCTCATTCTATTGTATAGTTTATGTCTGGGGTCCACCAGACAGGACGTCTGCCTTTGGAGGATTGGGTCTTGGTTTTATTTGGGATTGCATGATCCATGCATTCCTGAAGGTGTTCATAGAATGCGTTTATAAAGGATTCTGCGGTCTGGGCCGTATATTTTACAGGCCCGGGGGCTTTGAAGGATTCCACCTCGGTTTTGAGGAGTGTGAAATTTGCTTTAGAGAAGTTTTTCACTGTGGTTTTCTGGGCAGGGGGTGGGGTCGGGATGTGAATATCCAGTGAGATTAGTTTATGGTCTGATCTTACCAGTGAGGGATACACTTCTGGTCTGGAGCATAGAGTCCCCATGTTGGTGATGATCAGGTCCAGTACGTTTTCCCCTCTTGTGGGAGTGGTAACAAGTTGTTCCATAGCATTTGAGTTTATAAATTCTAGGAACCTTTGAACTAGGGTGTTGGAGCTAGAGTAATGCTCCCAGTCTATGTTTGGGTAGTTGAAGTCGCCCAATATAATGGTGTTTGGAGAGATCTTCATATTTTCCAATGTTTTCATGAAGGCCGAGTGGGGTTCCTGGGTTTGGGAGGGTGGTCTGTAGCAGGCTATAAACTGGAAGGCAGTTTTACCCACTGTTAGTTGCACATGGATAGTCTCTGATGCTTCGTGCTGTGCCACCAACCTGGAAGTGTGGGTATCTTTGACAAATATTGATACTCCCCCTCCTTTTCTGGTTCGGTCCAAGTTTTGGGGCCGAAAAGCATGGTATGAGGTATAACCTGGTAGTGCTGGGGTGCTCTCGGCAGCCTTGAACCAGGTTTCTGTTACTGCACAGATATCGATGTTCTCCATGCTAAGGAGAGTTTCATGTGCATGCATCTTGAGGTTTAGACTTCTGGCGTTGAGTAGCATTACTCTTAGTTTCTTATCCCTTGTGATACCTATGTAGATGGATTTGTCTTTTGAGCATTGCCTAAAAAAGGCACTATGGGGGTAGCAAGAGCCTTTGCCAATATCCGAAAGCCCGGGGGTGACAGGTGCAAGATGTACCTAGCGAAGCATCATGGCCTGTCGAGCATGTCATCCCAGGCTGACAGGCATTTAATCCCCTTTGAATGACACCAATACTTAAGCCAATTGTTGAAATTGATCATCTTGTCTTCATATTGTGGCATCATTCTTGGTGAGGGTAAGATGCTACTCAAGGTCAGGGTCATACCGGCCTGGGCCACATGCTCAGAGAGCTCCTCTATGTCTCTTTTCATGTAGTCCAGGGAGGTACGTCTCAGGTCATTCACACCAGCATGGACAAAGACTGAGTCATATTTGTACTTGCCTTGGAGTGACCTGTGTGCTTGTGTTATGTGGCGGATCCTAGCGCCCGACAGGCAGCTCACCGTGACCTTCTCCTTGTTCAGCCTGGTGAGCGGGGCGTCAGTGTGCCTGATGATAGAGTCACCTATTACAAGTGTATCAGGTGTGTTGTTTAGCCTTAAGGGCTGTGACTGTTTGGCACACTGGCTTTGTGAGCTGTGTGTTGCACGTGTTTTGTTTTGGGGTAGCGGTTGCTTGGGTGTCTGCTTTGGAGGTCTCTGCTGCTTAGGCAGATTTTTATTTAGAGCCTCCGAGTATGCTTTTGTGTGTTTATGTGTTTGGTTTGCTGTCGTGGTAGGTCTATGTGAGACTGGAATTGTAGTGAGTGCAGTTTCCTTCTCCTCCTGACAGGTTTCGCCAGTACTGAGTTGAGAGAGCTTAGCCTCCAGTTTGGCTGTATGGTTGCATCTCTCACATGTGTTGGAATTTGTTGGGAGGAGGAGAGGGTTGTCTGTGTACATGAGACAGTTGTAACATTGCCTCAAGATTCCCAGATTCACCAGCTGGACCTTCGAGGAGAATGACAACTGACCTTTGGACATGCTAGAATAGTATTGGGAATTCCTTTATAATTGAAAAAAAAAGGCCAATGGGAACAAGGTACTCAAGGGGAGTTTGTGAGGGTGTAGTGCTTTTAATTTTTTAGTGCTGACTTATATAATTGCTTTAGTGAGCAAGTGCCAGGTAACTTAAATGCAATGTGTTACAGGTAACTTAAATGCAAAAATGACAAACAGTAACTTTCTTTCAAGTGAAACAAGGCAATAAGCACAGTAAGCAATGCAGATGTCACTAGGGATCCACAGAAGCGCTGAAAAGCCGCGTTTTAGGCGGAATTAGCGTTTCAGGGAAATAACAAGCAAACAAGCATACAAACAAAGCTAGATTCAGCAGGCCTGGATCTAGTCTATGCTACAGCAAACAAGGTGTACCAATTCCAGTAAGAAACAGTTCAAATATGCAGGCACTATAAGCCTTTAACCAGAAATTCCCAGATCAGAAGGGCAGAGTCCAGACTCTCCTCCCACAAGAGTGCAGACCACAAACCTTCTTAATGTAAAATAACTGGCCTGAAGCCCAAGTGCTTAAACCAGCACTAATACACTTTTAGAATAACAGACACTGAGCCCTCAATCAGCAGTTCCCAACTTAGAAGGATGTAAGCTACCTGTCCTGCCACCACAGTGCAGGCCACAAACCTTCCTAATGTAAAACAACTGGTCTGAGCCCAAGTGCTTAATCCAAAAGACTTATAATGATAGCTACACTTTAATCAAGTTACTACCGAGCAGTAATAAATACAATTGAATACTTTAAAGAATGCCTGGATTACTGCTCAAGTTATACAAACAAAACTAGATTCAGCAGGCCTGGATCTAGTCTATGCTACAGCAAACAAGGTGTACCAATTTAGTAAGAAGCAGTACAAATATGCAGGCACTATAAACCTTTAACCAGAAATTCCAAGCTCAGAATAGAGTCCAGCCTCTCCTCACACAAGAGTGCAGACCACGAACCCTCTTAATGTAAAATAACTGGCCTGAAGCCCAAGTGCTTAAACCAGAATTAATACACTTTTAGGATAACAAACACTGAGCCCTCAATCAGCAGTTCCCAACTTAGAAGGATGTAAGCTACCTGTACTGCCACTACAGTGCAGAGCACAAACCTTCTTAATGTAAAACAACTGCACTGAAGCCCAAGTGCTTAAACTAAAAGGCTTTGAGTGAGTTACACCAAGCAGTAATAAATACAATTGAGTATTTTAAGATGACGCAAAAGGAAAATAAAGTAGGAAGAAACACAAATACAGTAAAAGCAGATAACATTTTTTTTTTTTTTTTTTTGAGTGAGCAAATGAGATGGGCACAGGAGGAGTATCCAAGTGCAAATTTACAAGAGGGGCGGGCAGTTTCAAAGCCACCAAGATTAACACCAAGACAAAAACAGGGAGAGTGGGTGGGGACCTACTGAAAAAACAGTCAACTTCTAGCTAGATATTGCTCAATGCAACACAATCAAATTACTTTAAAAAGTGCAGATAAAAGTTACTTAGCTACACTTATGCGTTCAATTGATAACATGCAGGTCTTAACCACCCAAAGCTCACAGTTTAAACAGAAGATAATTCACTGTACCACTTGTATAAGACAGAAACTGAATAACAATGAAGGAAACTACCACCCCCACCTATCACTGGCTATGCAGGATTTAACAAGCCTTTACTGAAAATACCACATGCACTACTGAAAAAACAGTCAACTTCTAGCTAGATATTGCTCAATGCAACACAAACAAATTACTTTAAAAAGTGCAGATAAAAGTTACTTAGCTACACTTATGCGTTCAATTGATATCATGCAGGTCTTAACCGGCCAATAGTATGTTGTTGTTCAATAAAGTTTACTTAACATAAATGAATACCATTTCTGCTAAAAAGATAACACTAAGTATTTTAAGAAAATAAAAAGGCTCAAAACTGTCAAGCTGTATACCACTTAATGTATTAACACATTGGTGTCCACAAATAACAGTATTTCTGCTTCTCAAGCAGTACTCTAATGCTTAAATGAAAAAAACATATCCAAAACAAAACAATTCAGCCCTTGTGTTTACTTGTGTGTGTGTGCAGTTGTGGATTTTACAATACTTTTAAAAAAGAAATAGCAATTCACTGGCTGGTCACGGGTTTACTTTTTCACATACTGTCACAATCTGCAAAGCCTCAGTCTTACTTCCCTTTTTCAGGGACTTACCAATGGACAAGACAACCTCCTCCATGCAACCGGCACTCATGGATAAACGTAATACACTCTTTGAAATGCTGTATGCTAATAAAAAAAAAAAAAAAAAAAGTAAGAAATGGACATGAACACACTTTGGACTTTAATCACCTTATACAGACTACAAAAAGGCAGACTGCAGTAACTGTAACAGTTTAATCATCAAAGGAAAATAAATCTACACACTTACTGAAGAAGAAAGTGATGTAACTGATTAAACTACTTCTATCCTTTTAACATTAGCTTTAGAGAGATGTTTCCCACCCAGTCTTCTTGAAAACTAGACTTAATATATAAATTACTTTTGTAAATCCAATACAAAGAAAACTGCATCATTTTTGTACCTGCTTTCAACATTCTCTGTGACAGCTGCATACAAGTCATTCTCAATTCATATTGAGATTAAGATGAAACATAAAATAAACAATATACATTATATGACTGAAACTAGTGTAAGTGCAAAAGCCACCAAGATCTAATGTTTATTGTGAATTTAAGAAAGCAAACTCAGAGGATACTGATGATTGCATATGGGGTCGCTCTAGGAGTAAGATGCAAATCAACAGCATCAATTGTAATAGATTCATAGGGAAGTATTAGGCTAGCTGCACGTGTGGGCCATTTTAAGCCTAGTCAATTTCTCTGTTTGTACTCAAAATAACCTATCCTATTTGGTACCAAATGGCCTTACCCATCCCATGATCATATTATATATTACACCTAATGAGAATAAATGGGATTATACCACAGATAATTGGAGGGGACCCATGCATGGGAAGAAGCAATTAGGAGCTGCCTCTGTCCATCAGTAGTACAGGGGACAATCCTAGGGTAAACTTTCTATTTCCTATCCATACATCTACGTTGCACCTGAATATGGACTGGGATGAACTATGTGCTATGTAGATAAGGAGTATGTTCAACAGTAGCAGCATCTTCTGCAAGATATACCTATCCCTCCAAATCATTCTGTTGATATTGCAGAAGAGGTTTAGGTCCCTAGACAGAGTATTTCTTGTTCAGTAAATCCATCAGTAATGGGTCAGAGGATGCCTTGTATGCAAGACATGCGTCACCTCTTAGCAGTCTGTATGATACCAAGTATGGTGACAGGGATTTCAGATGGTGCATGTAGGTCATATTGTTTTGCCTTTGCATCCTTTTAGTAACCCATCTCTGTCAGTGTTACAGTTGTTCCATGTATCTGGACAGATATATGCCAAAGTGGTTCATTATATTCAATGACTGACCTAATGAGGGCTGAAGGGGGACAATGACATCCCTAGATCTAGACACAGCCCCTTTCTGTACAAGCTGTGCAATACAGAAGGACATTCTTACAACAACAAACATATGTCGGTCAAATGTTAGGTCATTGTCCATATAAGCTTCTAAATTCCAAAACAATGGGACAACTCTTATCCACTCTTTTTT